>NC_140923.1:2598199-2650699 GCF_045865225.1 Trachurus japonicus | reverse complement strand
TTAGATCTGTATGACGGCCAGTCGGCCTGATGGGTGTTGGTCTATTTAATTATGATGGAGTGTCTTTGACTGATTTTTGTATGTTTTGGTTTTGCACAAGATGGGTTTTGATGTATACATTCCCTTTACCATGTGACTCACCATGTGACCCTCGGGGGCAGGTTTAAAAACGGGGCGTCCTATGTGTGTGAGTTAGTCTGATGAAGAGCTATGAGCTCGAAACGTTACTGTTGATGTGCTAATAAATCTGCACATAAGGGAGCTGATGTGTGCGGTCTCCTCTTTTTGCTTTTCATGCCCGAAATAAACAAACTGATTGATTGATTGAAAACCAAGGTCACACAGTTTATAAAAAACAGTATGTTTTGATTGTAGTTTAAAACAGTTTTACATATCAGAGGACTAGGCTACCGTATTCACACAGGGTACCTCAGAGTGTCTACTGTCGTAATCTGTAAAAAAACAAACGGTTTTGCCGAGTTAACTCGTCGATGGTCGCGGAAGAGTTAATAACAACAACAATAACAACAACACACGCTGCGTTACCTTCCTCCCACGGCGAAGTCCGAGATGGCGTAGTAATACGACTTCAGCACCTTGGGGTCGTTGAAGACTTCGTCTCCAAACGTGTTGAGTCTGTTCAGGGTCACTCTGATGTCGGTGGCCGTCACCCAGTCCTGCACACACACACACACACACACAGGTTTACATCCAAACTGTTGAAAGCATAGAAAAAGCACACACATCCCATAAACCTAACGCTGCAGGGTGCTGGACAAAAAAAAGGTCAATGACGATGAAAAAGGAAAAATCCGCTCCAGAGCAATAAATCAGTTATTATCACCCAAAGGGAGAAACGTTTCGGAAATGTAAATGATTTGTCCTTTTTCATCGTTTACATCCAAACTGTAAAATGAGACACGAGGTGGAGTGGGAACCAGTGGAGTAGTTACCACGGCAACAGAGACAGATGTTTACGACACCTGTTCAGTTCAGTTACTCAACATGTGGACTGTGTGAAAATGAAAAGGATCATGGGAAACAGGGAGAGATTAGTCACTATCACACACACACACACACTCACACTAGATTTACAGTGTGTGTCTTCCTGTGGTCTCTCTCTCTCTCTCTCTCTCTCTCTCTCTCTCTCTCTCTCTCTCTCTCTCTCTCTCTCTCTCTCTCTCTCTCTCTCTCTCTCTCTCTCTCTCTCCTCTCTCTCTCTCTCTCTCTCCTCTCTCTCTCTTCTCTCTCCTCTCTCTCTCTTCTCTCTCTCTCTCCTCTCCTCTCTCTCTCTCTCTCTCTCTCTCTCTCTCTCTCTCAGGACTAAAACTTCTCACGCTGACGATAAATAAACCTGCTGCTCAACTCCCAGCATGCACCTGGTCCTGGTCCAGGTCTTAGGCCCCATCCACACGAAAACGCGGCTTCACTGAATCCGATCTTTTTCTTAAAGGGATAGTTCAACATTTTGGCAAATTGGCCCATTGCCATAATCCCTATAATCATCACAGTAGGTTCGTTACCTTTATTTGTTGGTGTAAGCTGTTTTTAGAACAGTGGAGCAGAGCCGTGAGCTGCTCAGAGCTACGCTACGGAGGCTAAAGGAATTTCTTGGTTTCCCTCATCAAACTCATCAAATACAAAATCCAACAACTCCACAACGCTCTGGTGGACAAGTTGTGACCTGCACATTCACCACGATATGAGATAATAATGGAACGTACGAAACGGAGCCGTTTTCAAGGTAAATACAGAGACTGCTTGCTGAAAAACTGTCCCTGAACGCAACACGCATCAGAGGTTTTGCATGAATTTACCTCTAAAACGGCTCCGTCTCGTAACGTTCCGTTATTATCTCATAGCGTGGTGAATGTGCAGCTCACAACTTGTCCACCAGAGCGTTGTGGAGTTGTTGGATTTTGTATTTGATGAGTTTGATGAGGAAAACCAAGAAATTCCCTTAGCCTCCATAGCGTAGCTCTGAGCAGCTCGCCGCTCTGCTCCGCCGTTCTAAAAATAGCTTACACTGACAATTAAAGGTAACGAACCTACTGCTATGACTATAGGGATTATGGCAATGGGCCAATTTGCCAAAATGTTGAACTATCCCTTTAATCGTTTTGAAAACAATCTCCGTAAACACGGCATCGTTTTCAGAAATACCTGCGTCCACACGATCACCTGAAAACGACCCAAAACGCTGTAGTACCGACATACAGCAGGCGTGTGTGGAGTGTGTGTGGCGCTGCCTGCATCACATAAACACTTAAAGCAGATATCACTGGCACGGCCGTTTCGGCTAATGCTGCGTTCAAGGCAGGCTTTTGAAACCGTAAGTTACAGCTTCAAGTCACAACTACGACTTGGTAGCGTTCCAGGTAACCCGTAGCTCGTGTTTTTACCGTCCTGTTGTCTGTGAAAGTTCCCTATAACAGCCACTCGTTACTTCCGACCCGTGAACTCGTACCAGATCGAACTGGTATGACTTCACAGGAAGGAAAAACACAAAGTACGAGTTTCCGTGAACGCACCATGAGTTAGCAGCCCCCGCCCTTGTCAGGCATCAATTGGTCCTCGTGCTACGTCACCACATTCACGCGCATCCCTTGGCTGCACACACAGCCCTTCATGCCGTTCTCTCTCCTCATTGGATAACACTTGTATCCCACAAGGAAAATTTTCTCCTCGGGTTACAGCAGAGCAGAGTGACGGAGAGACTCGTGTTTAGGCTGAAATACTTCATGTAAGTGATTGCTGACGGAAAATAGGACTATTTAGGACTTATATTAACAAAAACATTCCACTGATATCTGCTTTAAGACAGAGAAGAAGACAGGAAGTCCCCGCTGTAATTCAATAGAAGAAGTTCCCCGCTGTATTCAAACACAAACATGGATTAAATGTTGACAGGGAGTCGTGTCAGAGTAGTGTTGTCACGATACCAACATTTTGGTACCGGTATCGGTACCAACATGTTTTTCGATACTTTTCGGTACTTTTCCAAATAAAAAGAGAACACAAAAAATGTCATTATTGGCTTTATTTTAATAGAAAATCTTAGAACTAACATATGCATCAGTAAATAATCACTAAATCAGTAAACAGTTACTGATGCTGCAGGATTAAATGTCCATCTATATTAATCTGAACTCTTCCTAAATTAAAACATTAGTGGTCTGTTTAAAAATGAATATCAACTTGTTTTCTTTGCATTAGCCTATTTGAGGTCTGAAAACACTGCATCTTTTTTTGTTTTTTTGACCAGTTGTAATTTTGGGAGAAATTGTTATCAGTAGTTTATAGAATGAAACACAAACGTTCATGTTACTCAAACACACACCTATTGTTTCCCATATGTAGACCAAATTGACCGCCCCCCCCCCTCCTCCTCCGCGTAGCGCTCCCTCGCTGTGTTCACTCACTCACTCACTCACTCACAGAGAGAGAGAGAGAGAGAGAGAGAGAGAGAGAGAGAGAGAGAGAGACTATGCATGCCAGTGGTGGTGCGCGGTAAAAACGAAACTTACGTATCAACCAGCAGTGTTTGCATTAATTAACGAGTCTGTAGCGCCCGTCTCTCTCTCTCCCGCGCGGCGCACACACACAGACACACACACACACATAAATACAGGCACAGGTGGCGCTGTAATGGTAATTTTAAAACAGCACCTTGCTTCGTTTGTGACTCTCTCGCTCGCCTCGGCTCAGATTACAATGCGGCGACTTCACGCGTCGACGTCACCGCTGCCGGCGGCGCAAAATGAAAGTACCGGTCCCATCTAAGCGCAGTATGGTACCGTTTTAAATGCGTTAGTACCCCGGTACCACTCTAGTACCGGTATACCGAACAACCCTATGTCAGAGTAAATATGACCATCAGTGATGATTAAACAGACGCGATTCAGCCGCAGCGTCTGAGCGACCCGGCTGTCGGCCGAGATGCAGCTGCTGCTGCAGCGGGGTGTGTGTGTGTGTGTGTGTCAGGTTACAGGTAGAGCAGCGGGGGGCATGACATCATCGTTTCAGAAAAAGTCCGTATTGGCCGTCCAGACGAAAACGCTGGGGCGGCGTTTTCAAATTTTCCCACTCTGGGACCCGTTTTCAAAAAATACCGTTTTCACCCCCCGAAAACGCCGGATCCGTGTGGACGCGAGGCCGATCCGATAAAGTATTTATCCGGATTAGAAAAAAACTGATCCGTGTGGACGGGGCCTTGGTCTCTCTCTGCTCCGTTGAACTGAGACTCAAATAGACTCCGACTGATTTAATTAACCAGGACTTCGTTGCCATGGAGATGCTGTCAATCAGAGCCACGGGTTTCTACTTAAAGACCAGGACCAGGACCAAGACCAGGACCAGGACCAAGACCAGGACCAAGACCAGGACCAAGACCAGGACCAGGACCAGGACCAGGACCAGGACCAGGACCAGGACCAAGACCGGGACCGGGACCAGGACCAGGACCAGGACCAGGACCAAGACCAGGACCAAGACCGGGACCGGGACCAGGACTCATCAACACTGAGAGCAGCTTCATATAAACTAGAGCTGCAACTACTAAGGATTCATTTCATTATCAAGTTAAAGGGACAACCAGGAGTTTTGTTAAAGTGAAGTGTTTCCACACTACATTTATGAGCCTCCGCACCGTGAAATTCTTTGACCGGGTCAAGACAGACTCATGTTTTCATTCATCAAGAATTAAAGTCAGAGGTTGGAAGACGATCACATACCGTCGTAGTTCCCACCATAAACGGAGATTCGGCGGCGTTATTCTCATGACTCGCCACGAAACCGAAAGTAAAGAAACGCTGGTCGGCTCGCCCAGCATTTCCACCACCACTAATAATAACAAAATAACCATAGAGACAAAACCATAGATTTATCTAAAATGGACCATTAACAAGTGGTAACGGAGATTCATCCACATTAATATCAGACTTTTTTATAACCAAATACACGGCTCTATTGAATGCTGCTCTCTGATTGGTCCAGCACTGCGTTCTGCGGTCTGTTATTTCTGTATAATGACCGTCGTCAAGTATAACAGACCGTTGCTAGGGACGCCGCTCTGATCAGCGCAGCACAGAAAAGAGAAACTATGCAGGATATTTACTTTATGTTTCATTTTTACCGTCATTAAACAGCTTCACGTCGGGGTTCCATACTTCCTGTCGGGGTTTATTTCTCCATAACAACCTCTGAACTATACATTATCCCTTAGAAACTCCTCGTTGTCCCTTTAACCTGTCGATTATTTAAACCATTAATCGATTATTAGTTTTTTGGGTCAATAAAATGTTCAAAAACATCAACCAGTGTTTCTCAAACCACCAGACGACATCGTCCTCAAATGTCTTGTTTTGTCCACAAACCAAAGAGAGACTCAGTTTATTGTCATAAAGGAACAAAGAAACCAGAAATATTCACATTTAAAGGGATAGTAGCATTTTTTTTAAAAGTGGGGTTGTATGATCTCCAAATAGCCCCTAAGTACTTTAATTGCAGTAGAAGACTCTCTGCACTCCTCCCGTTAGCAACGCCAGCCCATAATAGCCCTGCCCAGAGATTTACAACATACATTGTTGTGAATGGACCCAAAGAAACGGCCTATTTTCGATTTGTAGATCATACAACCCCACTTTAAAAAAAAATGCTACTATCCCTTTATGAAGCTGGAATCAGAGAATCTGGACTCAAACTGATTATCAGATTATCAGAATAGTTGACGATTAATTTAATAATCGATTAATGGAATCGATTGTTTGAGTGTCATGAGAGTCTGATTTCCCATAGTGCACCTGGGCCGAGAGGTCACAGGGTCAGAGTTGTGTTGTTTTAAAGACACAACGAGGGACATCATTAAACCAGTGCAGACAGATGTTGTGTAAACGTTTACATCCGTCCAGATGTTACAGTGAAACAGGATCAATAATTCAATATATCATTAACACTTTATACACATGACCTTGTGTGTGTGTGTGTGTGTGTGTGTGTGTGTGTGTGTGTGTTCGTGATGTCACTGGGTAAATTCAGGTGAGAACTTATTTTAAGGCGGTCTGTTGTTAAGGTGGACAGACTGGTGACCGGTGTTATTACAGGAACCAGCAGGAATGTGGAGCGGGCGACAAACGGCGCCTGACACACACACACTGAGACACACACACTCACACACACACTGAGACACACACACACACAGACACACACACACACACTGAGACACACACACACAGACACACACTCTTCTGTATAAATAGCTTCGTGCCAACGAGTCAAATAAGGAAGTTCAGAGCTGCTGCAGCTAAATCCGTTCATTTCCATCCACCTGCTGTCTGGGCTTCAGCCGGTTCTCTGACACGTCTCAGTTTGAGCCTGGTCGGTCGGCCGACGCTCTGATGTCCCACCGGCTACATGGACACCTGAACACATCATCACACTGACTCCCTCTCCTCCTCCTCCTCCGACGGACGCTGCCTTCACTGCTGCTCCGACACCGGGACGCTGAGGCTGTCGCTCAGTTTCACACTAAAATCCTCCTTCAACCTTCAACTTCCTGTCCACTTTTATTTTTAAGTCTGGTTATAAGACGAATCTCCTTGTAACAATAGTGACGGACGAGAGTTTCTCTATATTTATCTAATTTTTCATGTCACTATATCACCGTTTAGACTAATCTGATGTTTGTAAAGTTTATAAAACCAATGATTGGACAAACATTACTATTTATGTGTGCACATTTTTGTAATTAGTCATGGTTATCATAGATTAGCCGGGCTAACGGTTAGCTACCTGTTTAACTTTAATAACTCAGTGACTCAATAAACGCTCCATGAAAAAATATTTTCTCCAGCAGATATCTGAGTTCCAACATGACTGAGCTAACTGGAGTAGTTTCATGTCGTGTCCCACAACGGGAGGGTTTTAACAGCTGACGTCCTGCTGTTAGCTTAGCTACCGCCGTTATTGATCTCATTCAAATTACAACTGGTTTTCTACCAGGAAGTAGAATGTAAACAACAAGTGTCACAGGGACAGCTAACAGTAGCTAAGCTAACGGTAGCTAAGCTAACTGTGGTAGCTAAGCTAACAGCAGTGGCTAAGCTAACGGCGGTAGCTAAGCTAACATCAGGACATCAGCTGTTAAAACCCTCCCGTTGTGGGACACGACATGAAACTACTCCAGTTAGCTCAATCATGTTGGAACTCAGAATTTGAATGAGATCAATAGTAACGAACAAGAGTTTAGCTATATATCATATATTTCACGCCCTATCACCGTTTAGACAAATCTGAAATGATTGAAGAAACATTACTATTTCTGTGTGTGTGTTTTGTGTTGCTATGTGTTGTATTTATTCAGTTTGGGGGAATCACAGTGTCTAGAAAGCATCAGTGGCTCAGCTGACAGGGACAGCTAACGGTAGCTAAGCTAACGGTAGCTAAGCTAACAGCAGGACGTCAGCTGTTAAAACCCTCCCGTTGTGGGACACGACATGAAACTACTCCAGTTAGCTCAGTCATGTTGGAACTCGGATATCCGCTGGAGAAAATATTTTTTCATGGAGCATTTATTGAGTCACTGAGTTATTAAAGTTAAACAGGTAGCTAACCGTTAGCCCGGCTAATCTATGATAACCATGACTAATTACAAAAATGTGCACACAGAAATAGTCATGTTTGTCCAATCATTGGTTTTATAAACTTTATAAACATCAGATTAGTCTAAACGGTGATAGTGACATGAAAAATTAGATAAATATAGTGAAACTCTCGTCCGTCACTATTGTTCTCATGCTGGTTTTCTACCCGGAAGTAGTTGTAGACAACAAGGAGATTCGTCCTATACCAAACTCTATCTCCTGGTAGTAGCTCACTGAAAAAGTTATGTGCACCCCTGGTTATAGCCCCCCCCTCCTGGAGGAAAGCCCCGCCCACTGGCATCACATCGTTACATATCAGATGAGTGAACGAGTCCTGATCTGATCTGAGAGCAGCGTCTCGGCCGTGGAAACTCTGATGGAGCAACGACGTCCACACAGCGAAGAGGAAACATGGAAACACAAACACACAGAGGAGGAGGAGGGGGGGGGGGTCCAGCTGCTGCTGCTGCTGCAGTGGGAAACCCGGGGGCGTCGCCTGGCAACATGTCGCAACACTTGGCAGCAGCTCGGCCTGCTGGGAAAATAAATCCTCTCCCTCCTCTGTAGTGAAATGAGAGGGGGCGAGGGAACCGGCCAATCAGAGCGGCCCACATCTGGACGGCGCATCAGCAGCTGCAGCTCTTGAGACGTGTGATGTCACGAGGCGACGCTGACCTGTGACCTCACCTTCACCCGAGTCTGTCACCGGCCCAGAGGTCAGATAAAGAGAGAGGTGGTAGTAACGTGCTACATTTACTCTGTTACATTCACTTCTAACTTCCCTTCAAAGTGCAGGAAAAACACAGTTTTTATTTGGACCTAACCAACTCACGTATCCCTCCGCCCAGGGTTAGCGCCCGCCGATCAGCAGTTGGTTAGGTCCAAATAAAAAACTGTGTTTTTCCTGAACTTTGAAGGGCTGGAAAAAATTATATTATAGTGAACAATGGAACTGTGTATTTTTTTCAGGTAAAACCTCTTTTAGGCCGTGAAAATAGGCCGTTTCTTTGGGTCCATTCACAACACTGTATGTTGTAAATCTCTGGGCAGGGCTATTATGGGCTGGCGTTGCTAACGGGAGGAGTGCAGAGAGTCTTCCACTGCTATTAAAGTTATTAAAGTACTATGGGGCTATTTGTAGATCATACAACCCCACTTTAAAAAAAATGATACTATCCCTTTAAGTTGTTTGGGCATTTGTGCTACTTTTTGGCCTCACTGGGCCTTCTTCAGGTAAGTTCATAAGTGTGCCTTGGATGTTTTAGCTAAGGCCACACTCCTGTCCCTTCTGCTTTTCCCTTTCCTCATTTTCCTTTCCTTCTTCATACCCTTCCCTCTCGTCCTCTTCCTCTTCCCTTTAGTTTGTCTTTGTTTTGTGTTTTCCAATTTATATCTCCCCTTTGGCTTTTGTTTTTAGTGTCCTGTTATTTGAACTCTTCTGTTTTGTTTCCTTTACAAATTTCAGTTCAGTTCTTGTGAATGGACCCAAGAAGACCCGAGCCGGGTCGGAACCTCGGGTTGTCAGGTTTTTCCGAAGACCTCTAGTATGAACCCTAAACTGACCTGGAGGACGGGGCTGTGGTCGAAGTTGTAGGCGCTGGGCCGGCCCTCCAGCGTGGAGAAGGCCACGTTGCCGCCGGTGAGCGGCGAGATGTCGCTGAAGTCGTCGGTGCAGAGCGCCTGCTGCTCGTCCTCGCCGGTGCGGATGAAGCCGCGCGTCTGCTTGCGGTACGTCTTCTCGCAGGAGCCGCTGTAGTACTGGTACGGCACCCACGGCCCCCCCTCGCTGCTGCGCTTGTAGATGGCGAAGCTCTCGGGGCGGCTGGTGTGGAACTTGAGCCGCACGTAGGTGATGTCGAAGGCCTTGCCTGCAGAGACACGACACAAAACACACACACTGTCAGATAGGGCTGCAGCTATCGATTCTTTTTGTAATCGATTAATCTAGCACTTTATCAATCGATTAATCGGATAATTTTTTTTTTGCGTTTTTAAACAACCAAAACAACAAAAATGATGTGGCTTTGAATGATCAAGCATTTGGCTTTTTGTATTGGCTCCAAAAAGCCCATTTATTGCAAGTGCAATAAGTAGGTAACGACACAGTTAACTTACTGTAAATTTAAACATACAACATTACAAATAAGGATTGCACATTTGCTCCTTCTGAAAATTACCTGAGACCAAAGAATATAAAATATCAAGCCAAACAGGTTAACAATATAAAATGTAGGCTATATATATATTAAAAAAAATGTAAATAATACAATTATAAGTCAAGACTTGGCATAAAAAACAAATTATGTTTTCTATTAAAATTCTGATAAAAATTGGGTCAGGTCGGAGTATGTAATGAACCCAAAAATTGATTTTTTTTTAAAATCTTTTTTTAATTTTTTAAAATATTGTGCAATGTGCATTTGTTCGCCTTTTTTACATACAGAGAGTCCAGGTTTTGAAAAGGGTTTAAGTTCACTTTATAATGGAGTATGTTAATTTATAGGCTCCTACAGTATTTGTGTGCAGATAAATGTTAAAAATTGGGAGAAAAGCATATCGTCCCGGCCCTAATGATAATCACAATCAGAATAGTGTAACAGTATAAAACATGCATACAGAAGGGCTAGTCAGACTGACTCAGCCTTTTACAATCAATCAAAAAGAATCAGAGCTGCAACTAACGATTATTTTCATTATCGATTAATCTGTTGATTATTTAAATGATTAATCGCTTAGTTTTTTAACATAAAATGTTTCTAAAAGTTGAAAATCATCAACCAGTGTTTCTCAAACCACCAGACATCGTCCTCAAATGTCTTGTTTTGTCCACAAACCAAAGAGAGACTCAGTTTATTGTCATAAAGGAACAAAGAAACCAGAAATATTCACATTGAAGAAGCTGGAATCAGAGAATCTGGACTTTTTTTTCTTTAAAAAAAAACACTCAAACTGATTATTAGATTATCATAATAGTTAACGATTCATTTAATAATCGATTATTGTTCGAATAATCAATTAACTGTTGCAGCTATAAAAGAAACTAATTTATTGCATACACAATGTCTGAAATGTACTTTTGAGTCGGTGAACTAAGGAAGTTTTGCCTTTTAGAAACGAGTCTGCATTGTTTCCCAGTCACCCTCACCGTCCTCGTTGCTACTTGATGTATAAAATCTAAGATCTGCTCCCGGACTCAGACTCTGGATCAGATTCCTGCGTTATCTCGTGGTGCAAAGAAAACTAACAATGTTATTCACACAACACACAAAGTTCCCAGTCGACAGATCAACCGACCGACGTTGCTGCTGGTTTCTGACCTTGTATGCATGTTTACAGTAGGATATATACAGTATGTTCTTGTGCACACACACACACACACACACACACACACACACACACACACACACCTGCGTGCACTCAGACACACAAGGTTCATGACCGCTGTGTTTGGGAACGCTGCTTCCTCTTCTCATTTCTTTTACCTGCTACCATACAAGTCGTATCGGGGTCTGGACGACAGATTCTAACAGACGTACGGTCGCGGAAAACATTAAAGCAGAAGTAAGCGATATATTTATGTTAATATAAGTCTTAAATAGTTGTATCTTCCGACAGCAATCACTTACATAGAGTGTTTGGTCTGAAACACGGGTCTGTCAGTCACTCTGCTCTGCTCTTTTATATATTAATAAATATATTAAACATATTTTAATTTATATAAGTTAGAGTAATGAGTGGTGACACGTGCTATGCGGCTGCTATTTTTCTTCTGTTTTCTGTATGTTTGATTGTCTTCTTTTTTTCCTCTTTTCTTTTGAGGAGGAAGGAAGCAGGGGAGGAAGAAGGGAAAGGAAAGGAAAGGAAGAAGAAAGGGAAATCGAATCAAGCAGCTTCTCTCTTTTCACCGTTTTGTGATTGCTTATTTCTTTTATTAATAAATAACAAATTGTACATTTTAAATTTTTTATTTTTATTTTTATTTTTTAATTAATCAGAGTTGTAACAGGGTAGGCGTAATAAGCTATGCTTCAGCCTTTTCGGTCCAAATTTTCTTTTTCTGTTTACTTATTGTTTATTCAGATTAATCTTTGTCTTTATTTACTTTTTCTTTCTGGTTTGTTACTTTTCTTTTAATGACATGTATTGACTGAAATAAACTAAACTAAACTAAAAAAAAACTAAAAACTCTGCTCTGAGCCGAGGAGAAAACTTTTCTCGTATCCTACAAGTTTTATCCAATGAGGAGAGAGAACTGCATGCAGGGCTGTGTGTGCAGCCAAGGAACGCCGTGAATGTGGTGACGTAGGGACGAGGACTGTTATGGTGCGTTCAAGGCAACCCGTAACTCGTGTTTTTCCGACCGTGAAGTGGTACCAGTTCGATCTGGTACGAGTTCACGGGTCAGAAGTTACGAGTGGCCGTTATAGTGACTTTCACAGGTAAAACAGGTCGGAAAAACACGAGTGGGTTGCCTGGAACGCTACAAAGTCATAAGTCGTGACTTGAAGCTGTAATTTACGGTTTTCAAAAGCCTGCCTGGAACGCAGCATTAGCCCAAACGGCCGGATCGCTTACTTCTGCTTTAAGGTTGCTTTCACAGCTAACCAAGCGGACTTGGTTCGCTTGGTTAGGTGTGAAAGTTACAACATTGTTGCATTTATCAGTTGGTTCGGTTTCCGCGTTCACACTGCAATTTCTGAACCGCACTAAACTTGTAGCCTACACCAAGCCACCAAACATCCTGAGCGTCAACAGTCAACGTCACAGCGGTTGAAACGGTAAAGTAGGAGGGGAAATCGCTCCCGACTGGCCGACCTGCTGCTGGATAACGGTAACCATGGAGCAGCAGGTGAAGTTGGCTGTTTTGGGATTGTTTCTTTTCTTTTTTTTTGCACACAATTGCAAGAGTTGATATTCCTGTGTTTATGACACAAACGGGAGCTTCCCACTGCACCTGAACACACCGAGCGGCAACTGGGTCTCGACTCCGCCAGACTTTGAATTAGATCTAGTTTTACAAACATGTCGGCTTGTTGAAGTAAATAAACTTCTGGGTGCATGTTTGAGTCTCCATCTGATGCTGTCTGTGGCTTTGAGGGATGGAAACAGCCTAAACAGCAGAACTTACATCCGCTCCCATTCATCGCTGCCGTGGCGACGCGGGGACAGACCATAACTACCGCAAAACAGGAGACATTAAACTGAAAATCTACAGATTCATTCTTTTAGACCTAAAATGTTAGGAAAATACAGCCCAGAGTTAGATAGTAGTCTACTTGCCAGCCCATAGGGCCCCATTGTGAACCCGGAAATGTTGAGTACCCCAAAGTTTTATGTTAGAAATAGATAGTATGGGTCCCCAGTATTCAGAAACTGCCGGATGCTAACTTATATATATTGGGCAATTAGCATAACAGACATAATTAGCATAAATTAGCATAATTGCATATATGGGCAATATTTCAACAAAATTGACTTGGCTGATCTGGGCAATATTGGAGTGGTTTTAGGGGTTATTGATGATGCTGAATCCATTTCTGACATTTTCAAAATTCAAAATGGCTGTCTAAACCGGAAGTGACCAGATTTTAACTGCCAGTGGGCCGATTTTGATGGATTTCAAAATCTGGTCACTTCCGGTTTAGACAGCCATTTTGAATTTTGAAAATGTCAGAAATGGATTCAGCATCATCAATAACCCCTAAAACCACACTAATATTGCCCAGATCAGCCAAGTCAATTTTGTTGAAATATTGCCCATATAGGCAATTATGCTAATTTATGCTAATTATGTCAATTATGCTAATTGCCCAATATATATAAGTTAGCATCCGGCAGTTTCTGAATACTGGGGACCCATACTATCTATTTCTAACATAAAACTTTGGGGTACTCAACATTTCCGGGTACTCATTGTTGGCAAGTAGACGATAGATAGATAGATAGAGATAGATAGATAGATAGATAGATAGATAGATAGATAGATAGATAGATAGATAGATAGATAGATAGATAGATAGATAGATAGATAGATAGATAGATAGATAATTTATTGTCTGCCCCAAAGGTAGCAGAAATTTGTCTTTGACAGGACTCATCACTTTACATACACTCAATAAAAACACAGTAAGGCAATAAAAACATTTACAAAAATAGAATTGGCCCCGGAATTGTCCTTTAAGACCTTAATCTTAGCAAAATAATGACTGAATTTAATGACTTTTAATGCTTTTTAATGACCCGCGGAAACCCTGTGTGTGCACAGATTCAGCAGGGACACGGGGAACGTGGCCTCGGGGGGGGGGGGGGGGGGGGGTGATGGACGCAGGCTGAGGGGGAGGGGGAGGTGGGGAGGGGGTGGGGGTGAGGGGGAGCAGCAGGAATGTGAAGATGTGAGGAGGGTGAGAACATGTACGAGCAGCGTCCTGGTCTCGGTCCTCCACATACCTGACGAGTCTGAGCAGGAGAGCCGCCATGTTTGAGCCAGAGGGGGGAGGAGGGGGAGGGGAGGGGGAGGGG
Organism: Trachurus japonicus; assembly: GCF_045865225.1. NCBI lineage: Eukaryota > Metazoa > Chordata > Actinopteri > Carangiformes > Carangidae > Trachurus > Trachurus japonicus. The sequence goes on along the minus strand of NC_140923.1, from coordinate 2,636,540 downwards.
GGGCTGCAGGTGGGGATGGAAGGGGTGGGGGGTGGAGAGGGTGGAGGGGGGTGATAAGGGTGTTTGCTCAGCTAAAGAATCTGCTCTGTAAACAGTGAACTACACTGCAAAAACGCTAAATCTTACCAAGAATATTTGTCTTATTTCTATAGTCGAAACAAATCTCATTCTACTTAAAATAAGACTCATCACATTAAAAGCAGCTTGTTTTAAGACACTTTTTACTTCTTTCAAGCAGATTTTCACTTGGAATAAGTAGAAAAATCTGACAGTGGAGCAAGTTTTACTTTCTTTCTTATTACAAGCACAAAAAACTTACTTTCACTGGCAGATTTTTCTACTGATTTTAAGTGAAAATTTGTTTGAAACAAGTGAAAATTATCTAAAAAACAAGTAGATTTCTAGGTGATGAGTCTTATTTTAAGTGAAAAGAGGTTAGTATTGAGTAGAAATGAGACATTTTGACAAGAAATAAGACAAAGATTTGGGGTTTTTGCAGTGTAAAGGGGGAGGAGGAGGAGGAGGAGGAGGAGGAGGAGGAGGAGGAGGGAGGCAAATAAAGGTGAAGCAGCTGAGAGCGAAGTAGTAAGTTTATGACAGGAAACAATGAAGCAAGAGCAAACACACACACTTCCTCCTCCCTGTGTGTGTGTGTGTGTGTGTGTGTGTGTCTGTGGACCTCGATCAACCACATGAACTTTGTGGGTCAAGGTTAAATACAAGCTGCAAGAAAAGCTCCATGTACAAACATCTACCTTTACTTTACTCCGTTACTGTCTACCACTGCATACGGAATAAAGGTAGATGTTTGTATTGGTAAAGGTAAAGGTACTTTATTAGTCACATATACAGCTAGTACAGTGAAATTCTTTCTCTGCATTTAACCCATCCCTGAGGAGCAGTATTGTATTGAAGCTCCTTCAGAATAAAGGTAGATGTTTGTATTAAAGCTCCTTCAGAATAAAGGTAGATGTTTGTGTTAAAGCTCCTTCAGAATAAAGGTAGATGTTTGTGTTAAAGCTCCTTCAAAATAAAGGTAGAAGTTTGTGTTAAAGCTCCTTCAGAATAAAGGTAGATGTTTGTGTTAAAGCTCCTTCAGAATAAAGGTAGACGTTTGTGTTATAGCTCCTTCAGAATAAAGGTAGACGTTTGCGTCAAAGCTCCTTCAGAATAAAGGTAGATGTTTGCGGTAAAGCTCCTTCAGAATAAAGGTAGATGTTTGTGTTAAAGCTCCTTCAGAATAAAGGTAGATGTTTGTATTAAAGCTCCTTCAAAATAAAGGTAGATGTTTGTGTTAAAGCTCCTTCAGAATAAAGGTAGATGTTTGCGGTAAAGCTCCTTCAGAATAAAGGTAGATGTTTGTGTTAAAGCTCCTTCAGAATAAAGGTAGATGTTTGCGGTAAAGCTCCTTCAGTATAAAGGTAGATGTTTGTGTTAAAGCTCCTTCAGAATAAAGGTAGATGTTTGTATTAAAGCTCCTTCAAAATAAAGGTAAATGTTTGTGTTAAAGCTCCTTCAGAATAAAGGTAGATGTTTGTATTAAAGCTCCTTCAAAATAAAGGTAGATGTTTGCCTTAAAGCTCCTTCAGAATAAAGGTAGAGGAGTAACCTCTGTGGGCGGAGTCACAGAGGTGACGCGGCCATCTTTGTTTGTACAGTCAGTCAGTAGGCGTCACTCATCTGTTTCTATAGCAACAGAGGACAATCGCTGTATTGACGAGAGGAAGAATTTTTACAGTGCAGAGTGCGAACAAAGAGCGCGCTGTACACATTAATGTCCTCGTCCCATATGACGCCAGAACACACACACACACACACACACACTCACACACACAGTCAAAGACACCAGGATGAAGCTCATGTCTGAAGAGCAGAGAGCCGACTACCAAAATAAAAGCCTTTCATACTGTAATGTTGGACTGACTCACTCCTCTCAACACAAAACAAAACGTTATCACATGACTTTGATTTGTCTTCACAATGTAGGCTACTGTATGAATAAATTGTTGTCAAGGGCGTCGCCGTAGCAACACACCCGACCCGTGACCGTGTCCCGAGTCCCGTCTGTTGACACACATTTTTCCTCCATCGTTAAAATAAACTGCAGCTGCTGCGATTAAAAATATCACCACCACGGTCGGTCACACTGGTGGAGTTGTAACCATGTTATAAATGTCAAGAACATGTTATAACCATGTTATAACTGTTCTGAACTGCTATAACTCTTTTGCCCTGTGGTGTAGAGACAATTGCCTGGACTTAAACACCTCAAAAACCAAAGAAATGGTCATTGACTTCCGCCACGGACACTTCACTCCCACACTCTCTGTTAACACTGAAATAGTAGAAAGGGTGGAATCATACAAATACCTCGGTACAATAATGGACTACAAACTCACATTCCAACTACACAGTGAACATCTTTTTTCTAAATGTCAGCAACGTCTCTTTTTTCTCCGTAAACTTCGCAAACTCCAGGTTCATCAAACAATACTCTCTGCTTTCTATAAATGTTTCATGGAATCCATCCTCACTTTCAACATCACAGCCTGGTTTGGTTCACTCAGCATCTCCCACCCAAACAGTCTGAACACAGCAGTCAAACTCAGCAATAAAATCATAGGTCAGGAACAGGAGCCACTCATCAACATCTACAATACTCAGGTCAAGAAAAAAGGCACACAGATCACCACAGACACAACACACACACTACACAGCAACTACAGCCTACTACCATCAGCACAAAGATACAGGTCACTCCCACTCCGGACAAAGAGAGCTTCATCATCCAGCTTCATCCCCACTTCAATCTGACTTCTAAACACTTAACTCCCACCAGAACTTTTTCCTTTTTAATGAACCTGTTTTTTACTCATTTTTATCCTTGTATGTGTCCTTTGTTTTTAACCTTTGCTGCGAGTACTTGTACTATGTGTGGTTGTAGGGATGTGTATTATTATTGTGTTGGGTCTGGCTGTGGTATGTATGTGTGGATTGTTGTTTTGCACCTGCACTCTTGATGTCCTTCCACAACGAAGTTCCTAACGGGATAATAAAGTACTTTTGAGTTTGAGTTAACTATGTCATAACTGTCCAGAACATGTTATAAACATGTCATAAGTGTTCTGAACACGATACAACAATGTTATAACCGTCCAGAAGATGTTATAACCATCTTGAACACGTTATAGCCATGTAACCAGCCATAACTGTGTAATAACAGTAACATCATTCCTCCCTCTGTCTGTGTGAAGCCTGAGGAAACACTGGGCTGAAACCTGCGGGCTCCACCTTTAAGCCAAAGTCCAACCTCTCTTCTCTCTCTCTCCTCTGGTGACATTGTCAATTAGCTGGTGGAGCTTTAAGCAGCGCTGACCCCCCCCCCCTCCTCCATTGTGGTGGAGCCGTGACCCTGTGAGACGCTGCTCAGGGGCCCAGAGTCACGTCTGCACATGAAAAGAGAAACACAGAAACAGAGAGAAAAAAGAGAGAAAGAGCCTCCAGTCGTTCAGCAGGAAGGAGCTTTACTCTCTGAGAGGGAGGGGTGGGGGTGGGGGAGTGAGGGGGGGTCGGGGCTGAGTGACACGGTGACGGCAGGAATGAACCGGCTGGAATGTGTTTCCGCTGAGCAGAGTGACGCCGGAAGGACGGAGAAGAGAGAAGAGGGAGAGAAGAGAGAAGAGAGAAAGAAAGAAAGAAAGAATCCACACACAGGCTGTTCATGTCAAAGAGAGAGAGAGAGGGATGAGGGAGGAGGGGAAGGGGGGGGGGGCTGCTGGGAGTTTTTTCCTGCCCACATATGGAAGACAAGAAGACAAGAAGACAAGAAGTGAGAGGTTCAACCTGCTGCAGTCGCTCGCTGCTCATCAATCAATCAATAATCACATCAATAAAGTTTGACTTGAACAAACTGAACTTGAGTTTGGTTCTTTCTCCGTGTGTTTTTAATAAAGACAGGATTTAACCGCGGCATCGTTCACTGAGACGCGTGTGTCCGTGTCCTCGGCCTGACTTTGACCCCGTGACCCCTCTGGAGGATCTACAGACAGATGTGATGTTTCCTCGTCAGCGTCAGAGCCAGATGTTGCTCGTCTAGAGGATCAGACTCAACAGGAAGGAACCAAGGGGGCAGTTGTGGGTCTGAGAAGTGAAGCTCACTTCCGCGTTCAACAAGCTGCAATCCCCCCAGCTTCCTCTGGGGGCTGGTGTCAGAAGGGAGCAACTCCAATTGAGCCCCATGTTAAAATAGCCGACTTTACAGCTTAAAAAAACATATTTACAGCCTGGTACATTTCATTTTTTTGGTCTCAACCAATAGTTTCTACCCCTACACACTCTGAGGGGGGTGAATTTTTTTTAAACTCTACCGTTTTACTATTATTAGGTTTAAAGTTCTGGCCAATTAGGGCGCGGAAACGTTGAGTGACAGGTCTGGAGACCGCTGCTTCGAGGCCAGTGGGCGGGTTCTCCATCGCTCCAAATATGGCAATCAGGGATGCAAACGGGTCAGGACCAAAAAAGAGAGGAATTTCCGGGGGGGGGGGCTCACCATTAACAAATAAGTACATTACAATATCACGGAAAAGTCAATTTCCAGTAGTTCAACCCCAACTAAGTATTGAGTGCATATAGATGGACATAGTTTTCAGAAGGCCAACATTTCTATATTAAAATGCTTTTAAAAAAAGATCCTTTGCAATATTTCAATTTTGGAGAAACTGAATTTTAGGTCTTCACTGAATGTTAGTCATAATTATTACTATTAAAATAAACTGAATAAATAAAGACATGGGATGTTTCATTCAGTGTGTAATGGACATATAGGCCTATATAATGTGTTAGTTTCACTTTAATTGAACACATTCTACATCGCGGAGGCGACGTCTTTAGGGCTTCCTTCACCTCTGAAACGGGGCATGTCCGTGGCGCACAGCTCCACGGACATCACAGCTCCACAGACATCACAGCTCCACAGACATGCACGGGGGAAAAAACAGCGTCGCCGTCGCACCGATGTACGCGGATACACGCCGCTTTAATGAGCGCGCACGTCGCGCGTCTACGTTTGAGGTCGGCTGTTATCAGTATAATCAGAGACCATGAATGAGTTCGCCTCAGTTTCACGTGATTGTCACTGTCAGCCTGTTAGAAAAACATTTTACTGACCCCAGCTGAGACGCTGAGACCCCCCCCTCCCCCTCAAAAACAAAAACTCTTCGGATCTGAACGATTCACACAAGTCACCTAATTGGTCATGAAAAAAGCGAGTTTCGCTTTTCGGCGCGCTGTTTGCATCCCTGTAGAATCCAACATGGCGCGGTTCAACCCCCCGTAGTAGAGACACAAAACAGACTCCCCCAAACCAATGGGGGACGTCACGGTGCTACGGCCGTTCTGACTACAGTCTAGCTATGGAAGGAACGAGTTCACAGCTGAAACCACACAAACTGGACCAGGACCAGACGACAGGTGGACCGGACCGAACCGGACCGGACCGGACTAGACCGAACCGGACCAGAGAGATGACAGGATGTTCATGAGGCTCTCTGCCTTCCACCTAGCGTCTCTTGGCTGAAAACCAACCTTGTATTGTATTTTGGCGACACTGGCAGTTTTAAAACATCGGTCCGTTCTGCTTCTCTCAGAAAATATTTGTATTGGAGTCAATGAGGAGCAGAGACAGACGTGGCCGCACTTAGAGGCTCCAAGTTTAAATTCTGTAAGTCTCTCTGATATTTTGAGCACATGATATGAGACAGAACAAGTTTGTCTTACAAATTCTGAAAAAATTATGTGTGTAGAGTGTAAATTGTGGCCGGGCCGAGTGTGGAAAGAGAAAAAATCTGGAGTTTTTCTGGCATCTCTCCCACTCTAACCGATGATGTCACGCACTCTGACACGAACATTCCGTCCAATACACACCCATTATAATCTCATAATTTCTCCAAAAATGATCATGGTCATTGATCAGGGATTGATCAAAAACTATATGACCTATCAAAACGTGGAGTAATACGCCAATACACAAGACTTGTGTCTACTGTTTAAAGTTTAAATGGAGTCTCTAGGTGACAGTATGCCTGAGCAGTAGACGTTTGTTAAACTCCAATGATTGGTCTTTTTCGCTCTTTTTTTCGCCCGTCCCATTGACTTACATGCAAAATTCTGCGCTGTAAACTGTTGAGAAAGGTAATAGCACACTGATCCCGATCAAGACGCACGTTTTGATATATAATTTGTAGTAGTAGCAAATCCAAAATAGTCCGGAAGAGGACGAAGAATAATAACTAGGAAAAAATCCACACAATAACAGTAGTGCCCGGGCTTTCAGGACAAAGTTCAGGTTTTATAACTGTCAAGTAAACGAACTGAATCCTCCTCCAGCTGCTGGGGGGGTGGGGGGGGTGGGGGGGGGTAGTACAGTTGTTTAGAGGAGGAGGAGGGGGGGGGGGGGTAGTACAGTTGTTTAGAGGAGGAGGAGGAGGAGGAGAGGGGAGTAAAGGGGGGGGGGGGGGGGAGTACAGTTGTTTAGAGGAGGAGGAGGAGAGGGGGGTAAAGGGGGGGGGGGGGGTGGTACAGTTGTTTAGAGGAGGAGGAGGAGGAGGGGGGGGGGGGGGGGGGCGCAGCACGGTCCAATTATTTTTCCTACATGACCTCATCACATTTCTCTGGAGAAGAACGAACAATGAAACTCTTTGACTGGAGAGAGAGTGGGAGGAGCCAAGACCAGGACCAGAACCTAGACCTGGACCTGGACCAAGACCTGGACCAGGACTAGGACTAAGACCAGGACTTGGACGAAGACCAGGAACAGGACTAAGACCAGGACTAAGACCTGGAACAGGACTAAGACCAGGACTAAGACCAGGACCAAGACCAGGACTAAGACCAGGAACAGGACTAAGACCAGGACTAGGACTAGGACGAAGACCAGAGACCAGAGACCAAGACCAGAACCAGAACCAGAACTGGCCTCCCTAAAAGAAGAGCTGAACAGTTGGCCAGGTGCTGCTCAGTCTCAGTTATTGTTGGTAGCTGCTCAGTCTGGAGGAGATGATGTTTTTTGTTTCCTTGAATGTCTGTTTTCATCTGACCTGAGGTCAGTTTGTGTGTAACTGTGTTCAGCTGCCCAGGCGCTTTGTGTCTGACCGTCTTCCATCGTCGACTGCACTGGCAGAGTTTCTGTCCCTTGTGCCAGAACCCTTGTACTTCTTTATATGTGGGCATAAATAAATATTTAAAATGTGTGTGTGTGTTAGGGGGGCAGCAATGAAGAACATGCATCGCTGTATAGACGTTAGCAGCAGGAGTTGGACACGGAAGTGACTAGTGATGTCACACTAGCCATTCCCATAGAGGGGGGGGGGGGCTATAGAGGGGGGGGGGGCTATAGAGGGGGGGATGGGGGGGGGGGGGTATAGAGGGGGGTTGTAGAGGAATGTGCAGAATGCAGCAGCAGCAGCAGCAGCAGCAGCAGCAGCAGCAGCAGAGTTCCTCTCCACAACATGAAACTGTCTCAACAGTTCACAGCAACATGGAGGTCAGAGGTCACAGAGTCGGTGCTCAGCTGAACGACACTACAACATGAGGGGGGGGGGGGGGCGGGGGGATGGGGGGGGGCTACTGGTATGAAAACTGTATGAAAATCCTGCAGAACTCCCCGGTCCTTGAAGGCAGCACAGACCGGATGTGTTTCCTGCTCTGTCGCTGTTTGTTTATAAACCACAGTGGAATTTTAATCTGATTACAACAGAGACCAGGACCAGGACAGGAACATTTTAAGACCTTTAAGAACTTCACGACAAAAAAAAACATACTAAAGAAATGCAGAGTCACAGAATGACTCTTTGCACAGCTCCACTACTTCCTGAACTCAATGCTGCTCCTTTATTTCCTGTCCTAGGCGACGTTTATACAGAAACGATCCGAACAGAAAACGCATATCGCGATCCCCCAGCGACTCGGCTCATTCTGGTCAGTGGGAAAGGAGCCGAATGCCGATTGTTAGCGGGTCGACCCACGTTTAAAAAACCTGCGTCGACCCACTAATTTTAGTGGGAAAACGGCTTTTAAAGGGACAACGAGGAGTTTTGTAAAAGTGAAGTGTTTTCTCACTACATTTATGAGCCTCCGCACCGTGAAATTCTTTGACCGGCGCAAGACAGACTCATGTTTTCATTCATCAAGAATTAAAGTCAGAGGTTGGAAGACGATCACATACCGTCGTAGTTCCCACCATAAACGGAGATTCATACGGCGGCGTTATTCTCATGACTCGCCACGAAACCGAAAGTAAAGAAACGCTGGTCGGCTCGCCCAGCATTTCCACCACCACTAATAATAACAAAATAACCATAGAGACAAAACCATAGATTTATCTAAAATGGACCATTAACAAGTGGTAACGGAGATTCATCCACATTAATATCAGACTTTTTATAACCAAATAGAAACTCCTGGTTGTCCCTTTAAGACTTTTTAAGGCCTAAAGTTAAGACTGAGTCTGTTAATGAGTGACCTGCTGCTGCTGCAGGAATGTGAGGTGTGTTTGGTTTCTACTCTGTTATCAGCCACACACACACACACACACACACACACACCTGAACCAGTGTGTGTGTGTAACGTGACACCAGGACAGGGTGGTGGTCTGGTCTGGTGTGTGTGTGTGTGCGTGTAGGTATCACTGTAATCATCTTATTCTACTTCTGTTTGATAAACAGAGCAGAGCCGCCGGCCGAGCGCTCTGATTGGACGAGAGCAGATTAAAGAGGTGAGAATGTGGAGCAGTGTGTGTGTGTGTGTGTGTGTGTGTGTGTGTGTGTGTGTGTGTAGTGAGGTGTTGTTGCCGGGCAGATTAGGAAGCAGCTGATGGCTACAGCAGCCTGGGAGGTCCACGCTACTATTTACAGTAACAGTAAATCTAGAAAGTTACTGTTTCCCCCGTTATAATAACACACCTGTTAAAGGGATAGTTCAAATTTTTGTCAAAATGGCCCATTGCCATAATATAATCCCTATAGTCATAGCAGTAGTTTCGTTACCTTTAATTGTCTCTAAAACAACTCTGTGTGGTAACGTTGTGTTATTATCTCATAGCGTGGTGAATGTGCAGCTCACAACTTGTCCACCAGAGCGTTGTGGAGTTGTTGGATTGTGTATTTGATGAGTTTGATGATGAGGGAAACCAAGAAATCCCATAATGAGCCTCCGTAGCGTAGCTCTGAGCAGCTCACGGCTCTGCTCCGCCGTTCTAAAAATAGCTTGCACCGACAATTAAAGGTAACGAACCTACTGCTATGACTATAGGGACTATGGCAATGGGCCAATTTGACTAAAATGTTGAACTATCCCTTTAACAACTAATAATATCAAAAACCTCAAAGACTAAACTTGTTTTTTCTTTTATGTGTGTGTGTGTGTGTGTGTGTGTGTGTGTGTGTGTGTGTGTGTGTGTGTTGACGTGGACCTCCCAGGCTGCCGTACCTCCCACCACTTCTTCTTCTTCACCTCAGGCCACTAATCAAACGAAACCTGCTCCTACAAAATAAAACTACTTCCTGTTCCCTCCTGTGTGTGTGTGTGTGTGTGAGCTGTGGGAAAGTTCTCTCTGATCGCACACAGACACACACACACACACACACACACACACACGGGTCAGACTGACTCCAGTAAAAGTAAGTGTGTGTGTGTGTTGGTTGGGGGATTTCCAGTGCTGTGTGTGTGTGTGTGTGTGTGTGTGTGTGTGTGTGTGTGTGTGTGTGTGTGTGTGTGTGTCTGTGTGTGTGTGTCTGCTGCTTCAGTAGAAAGTTTGCCACCAACAAAACCACTATTTAAACAATTACAACTTCTTACAGTGTATGAGGTGACTAAGTACCAAACAGGGCTGCTTATGTATAAAGTAATTTAGTTACTTTGAGTTTAACTCACTATTACCATACACATGCTACAAGAAAGAAAGAATGATTTACACATTGATATAAAACATCTTTTACAATCATGTTTCTCTTTAAATACATTTAAAACCAAGCTCAAACAATACTTAAAGACCTTAGGGCTGGGGCGATATGCTTTTCTCCCGATTCGATTCTTCTACGATTTTTTGGATGGTGATTCGATTTAAATTGTGATTCTACGATATTGCAGATTCTCTCTATGATTTTTAGTCTTTAGCATTTTTAACATTTATCTGCACACAAATACTGTAGGAGCCTATAAATTAACATACTCCATTATAAAGTGAACTTAAACCCTTTTCACAACCTGGACTCTCTGGATGTAAAAAAGGCGAACAAATGCACATTACACAATATTTAAAAAAAAATAAAAAATAAAAATTTCAAAAAAACTTTTTTTTTTCAAATTTTTTTTTTTCAAAAAATAAATCGATTTTTGAAAAAAAATCGATTTAAAAATCGTCAAAAAAGATATTGCGATATATATGTGAATCGATTTTTTCTCCCACCCCTATTAAATACATTTAAAACCAAGCTCAAACAATACTTACAGACCTAGTCACATCCTCACATCATTGGGTTTTGTATGTATTTTATTTTTTATTTTGCTATACTATATATATACACTAATGGTAAATGTTGTATTTATATATCTCAGGGATGCAAACGGGTCAGGACCAAAAAAGAGAGGAATTTCCCGGGGGGGGGGGGGCTCACCATTAACAAATCACGGAAAAGTCAATTTCCAGTAGTTCAACCCCAACCAAGTATTGATTGATTATAGATGGACATAGTTTTCAGAAGGCCAACGTTTCTATATTAAAAATGCTTTAAAAAAATTCCTTAGCAATATTTCCATTTTGGAGATACTGATTTTTAGGTCTTCACTGAATGTTAGTCATAATTATTACTATTAAAATAAACTGAATAAATAAAGACATGGGATGTTTCATTCAGTGTGTAATGGACATACAGGCCTATATAATGTGTTAGTTTCACTTTAATTAAACACATTCTACATCTGAGGCGACGTCTCTCCACTCAGGGCTTCCTTCACCTCTGAAACGGGGCAGAGCTCCGTGGAAACACCTGCCTGATACAGCAACGTAGGGAACCGTGCATGTCCGCGGCCACAGCTCCACATGCACGGGGGGGAAAAAAAACGGCGTCGCCGTCGCACCGACTGCACGCGGATACGCGCCGCTTTGGGTAACGAGCGCGCACGTCGCGCGTCTACATTGGAGGTCGGCTGTTATCAGTATAATCAGAGACCATGAATGAGTTCGCCTCAGTTTCACGTGATTGTCACTGTCAGCCTGTTAGAAAAACATTTTACTGACCCCAGCTGAGACTCTGAGACCCCCCCACCCCACCCTCTCAAAAACAAAAACTCTTTGGATCTGAACGATTCACACAAGTCACCTAATTGGTCATGAAAAAAGCGAGTTTCGCTTTTCGGCGCGCTGTTTGCATCCATGATATCTGTGTATGAGACGAAGATATGCACTTGCATGTGTGATGGAAGAGGGGGGGTATATAGGGTGGGGAGGGGGGAGTTAAGTCTGAAGAAAAGTTATTCATAGGTTTAAAAGGGGATGTTGCTTATCAGCCCAATATATTGTACATGTATAAATATACTAAAAACTAAAACTAAAAACCAGTGAAACTCAAACTGAGAGTCTGATCAGGTCGTTGGTCGTCGTGACGATGATGGGTTATTGATCAGGAGATAACGAGCAGAAAACAGCCCCCCCCCCCCCCTCCTCTTCCTGAGCCGTTAAGACCAGAGACCACCAACGATGAAGAAGAAGAAGAAGAGGGAGGTGTCGTCACGGAGACGTCAGGAACAAACGAGGACGGAGTCATTAACAGAGACAAAGACACACAGCAGGACACACACACACACACACACACACAGCTACCAACCGTCTCTTAAAGGTACAGTACGTAGGCTGGAAACAGTTTCAGTAACAGTAACAAACATTAACATTAAAAGGCACAGTACGTAGGAATTCCCCCCATCTAGCGGTGCGGTTGCATATCTGAACGTATTCTTGATGTTGCATTCAGGTGAAATGGGGCAGACGTCAGACAGACAACAGACGCTGCATGTACACTGCAAAAATTCAAAATCTAAGCAAGAATATTTGTCTTATTTCTAGTCAAAATGTCGTTTCTAGTCAAAATAAATCTCATTCTACTTAAAATAAGACTCATCATATTAAAAGCAGCTTGTTTTCAGACACTTTTTACTTTTTTCAAGTAAATTTTCCACTTTAAATAAGTAGAAAAATCTGATGTTTTTCTTTCTTATTACAAGCACAAAAAACTTACTTTCACTGGCAGATTTTTCTACTTATTTCAATTGAAAACTAGTTTGAAACAAGTGAAAATGATCTAAAAACATGTTAAGTTTTAGGTGATGAGTCTTATTTTAAGTGGAAAGAGATTAGTTTTGACTAAAATTGAGACATTTTGACAAGAAAGAAGACAAATATTCTTCTATATAATAGTAAAATGACATCCGGTTGGTTTGCCGACGGCCGTCTGCCTGACTGCACCTGAATGCAACACCGGTGCCTCCGTCCTTCCTCACACTACACAGTGGTGACAGTTTTAACAGGCCGTTTCCGTGGTTACCTACGGTCACGATGCAACATGGCCGCCTCGGTTCGGTGCGTCGCCCACTTATGTATTTGTAACGACTTGTAACAACTCATTCTAAGGAACCAGAAAGCTTTCATTGGTATGCAGCTGTGATTTGACTTCAGTGAAATACGTATTTATGAAAGACAGATTTGATTTTTGATCATAAAAAGACAAATAAGTTACATACTGGGACTTTAATTCATCCTATTTTATTTTATCTAAATTCTTAATTCTATTTTTATCCCTCCCTTTAAACTATTTTCGGTACCTTTATGTCTGCACCTGACGCCAAGACAAGTTCCTCGTGCTGTAAACTGAACTTTACTGCTCTTGGCAATAAAAACTGTTCTGATATCTGAATGTGGATCTCTAGACCAATAGAAAGTGCTGTCAGTGTTGCTAAGATACGCCTGCCTGAGACGCCACTTCTCAGAGACGTTAGAAAATAACAGCGTTACTTTTTACAGTACCAGTAATCTACCACATAGACTACGTTTCCCATAGTGCACCTGGGGACTCCTCATCGGTTCAGTTTCAGTGTCTCATTCAAACTGTGTCTGTGTTGTGTTCAAGGACACACGGGACGGTTTCAGCCGGTTTCTTACGGCTAAATGAACAGGACAGGAAGTCAATCATTTTCAAAATAAAACACACCATGTTTATAGCGGATCATATTTGAATGAATGAATAAATGAATGAATGAATGAATGAATGATGCTGGTTGTAAATCAAAGAAAAAAATCATGGATTAAATGAACTGTTTCTGGTTTTGTGGTTCTACGTCTACGCTATATCACGTGATCATGTGTGAATTTGTGACGTTTCGAGCCACAACGCTGCATCACAGACGAAGGGCAGCGGAGAACGCAACCGTTCAAAACGTCCTGATCGTCCCTGAACGCCTCTCAGCTCTCTGCGGTTTGTTGTTGTTTTTGGCTCGAAGGATAAAGCCACCTAATGAATTTTCTCATCCTATCTCCTCTCTACGATGTCAGGGCTCTGAGCACATTGTGTTGCCAAGAGAAGAGATGTGGACAGACAGTTATGACGCCAACGGGAGTTTTTCTGGATAGATTCTCTAGTCTAGAGACACTTCAACCTTTGGGCCTGAACCAGGATGTCCATATGCATGTTATGTTGTAATAAGACATTTTTCTAGAATGTAGAGACGATGGTTTATGATACCTGATACCTATTCATAGCTCTTCACTCTATTAATGTGCTGGTTTTCTTTCTTCTATCTGGGTATCTCTGTTTATGACGGTTACCACCTGAGCCCCTTCAGAGCCCCATTGGTCTGTGTTTGTGAATATATGGTTTATCAGGAGGTGTTTCATGTGTTTTTTCTAGATTGTTTAAAGAAAAAATGAATTGACTGTGTTTCACCCTGTAAACTACAAGTCCCAAGAGGTGGAGCTTCCACCACCAGGTGTATTGCATATCACTGACTGGATTGGAATAGGAGTGTGTGTGTTCGGGTGAAGCGGCAGCCCCCCTTTTTGCACGGCTCGAACGATAAAAAAAGATAAACTGAGGAGGACGAGACCTGGACATGACACAGACGGTCTGCAGGACGTCTTCCTGTCCTCCTCTTCCTCCTGTCCTCCTCTCTTCATCCTGTCCTCCCCCTCTTCATCCTGTCTTCCTCCCCTCCTCCTCCCTTCATAGTCTCCAGACCTGGGCAGTCTAGCTGACCATATTTTTAATGAATGATTGTTGTGTGTGCCTGCCTGGGAGTATTTATCTGGCTATTTTTATATTGTGTATTTGCTTTTATTGTTGTGTGTGCTGCTGGGACAAACAAATTTCCCTCCTTCTTCGGGAACAGAAAATCGATACGCCTTAAGGTCCAGTGATATTTATTGTTTGAACATTCCTCGAGTGCGGACTGAACTAGGGAAAAAAGCGTTTAGTTTCGCCGTCACTCCATCAACATGGAACAACCTCCAGGCTGAACTGAAATTGTCTGAACTTGTATCTTTTAATGTGTTTTGTCACTTAACAAAAATCTTAAATCTTAAAAAACCTCTACTACTGTATTATGGCCCTATTTATTTATTATAATGTAATATTGTAATGTATTTTGTATTTTTATAACGTTGAAGACGTGTGCTGCTGCCCTGCTCTTGGCCAGGTCACCCTTGAAAATGAGATCTCGATGTCAACGGGTCTTTTTACCTGGTTAAATAAAGGCTAAATAAAAAATAAAATAAAAAGTTAATTCAATTCAATCCTGTCCTCCTCCTCTCCCTCCTCCTCCTCTTCCTCCTCCTCCTCCTCCCTTCCTCCTCTCTACTTGTCAGGAACATCTGCAGACCCTCACCAGACGACATGAAAACAATCTGAACAATGAATGAGTGTCTTCAGACCCCCCCCCCTCTTCATCCTCCAGCTGTTATCTGCCCCCGTCATCAGAAACAATGAGGGAGGAGGGGGGGGGGGGGGCTCATGTCAGAGCTGTAAACCGAGCTGCTACAGTGTAAATGAGGTTGTAAATAAAGTTTTGAATATAAAAAACCAATATTCATCACCTTGGGGGCGTGTCCAGTCCAGCAGGAAGCAGAGGAGGAGGAAAGGTTGTATGTCGGTTGTATGTCGAGCCATTTTAACATCTAACAGCCAGACTGGATGTGTGTTGTAGATCTCTGTAATTCAGTTTTGCCTCTTGTCAAAAAGAACATTTCAGATCCACAACTACGTTCTTCCTTCACTGTAACCATTCATGTGTATGGGGTTTGTCATTACAGATATCTACAATTCAGCTGCAGATATCCACTATGTGAATTACAGATATCTGTAACTGAATTACCACTAGTACTAATTCCAGTTACAGATATCTACAATTTGATTCTGACTAGTCATAATTCCAGTTCTAGATATCTTTAATTCACCTCAATTACAGATATCTACATGTCCCTGTTCAGATATCTGTAATTAAGTTTTGACTAGGAGAAATGACGTTGTAGATATCTGTAACTGGAATTATGACTAGTCAGAATCAAACTGTAGATATCTCAAACTGGAATTCGTACTAGTCGTAATTCAGTTACAGATATCTGTAATTTACATAGCGGATATCTGCAATGTTCTTTTTGACAAGAGGTAAAACTGAATTACAGATATATTGAATAAAAAAGTCCAACTATTCAAAATGTAGTTAGGACCAGTCAGAAAGACGTTGTTGATATCTACAGTGTTAATTCTGGAGAGTCAAACTTACAACTTTTAAATGTTAAATCCGCTTTATTGCCATAAAGTGTGTGTGTGTTTTTGTTTTTTTTCCCGTGGTGCGTTCACTGTCTCTGTAATTATCTCACTCAGGTGGAAAAAGAGACGAGGATCACGTTTCACCCCCCTCTACCCCCCCCCCCTCAGCAGGGCTAAAATTACCCTGCATGCATCTGCTTGTCCCTGTGAAGAGCCTCAGCTCATTCAGAGGCTTTAATAATAATCACAGACCCCCCCAACCCCCCTAAACCCCCCCTAAACCCCCCCCCCCCGGTCTCCTCCCCGGGGCGCTGAACCACTTCCTGCTCACAGAATCTCTGTCTCACCAGAACCAGAATAATGAATAAGGCTGTGTCCGAAATCACCCCCTACTCACTATATAGTGCACTATATAGTGACCAGGCTATTTTGTAGTGGTGTCCGAATGTTTAGTGATTATTAATGTTCACTATCTAGTGACTGAATCTATCCCACAATTCACCGCGAAATGTAGTGAGCATCCGATGGTCACTAACCGGGGCAAGATATCCCATCATGCATTGCGGTCACGGATCGACGCCGTTAACACACCGGTCCAGAACGACCGGTGTAGCTACCAAATAAATGCAGTAGTGACCGGTGTAGCTACCAAATAAATGAAGTAGTGACCGGTGTAGCTACCAAATAAATGAAGTAGTGACCGGTGTAGCTACCAAATAAATGAAGTAGTGCAGCAGCCTCAATAAATGTGTCCAGGCTGCCAGAGTTTTCCGGTCACGGCTTCCACAGACTCCCACAACAAACGTCGGAGCAAATTTCCTAACAAGTGTTATAAACTGACCACAGACTCTGGATAGCGATGCTAATTTCTGTTAGCCCGTCTATGGTGTTTTACATTAACGTTAGCATTAAGCTAGCGGACATTATGCTTAGTTGTGACACTGGCTGTGTGTGTTTTGAACGTTGTTTCAAACTATGTGGGTTTGATTGAACATCTTTGATGCTTAAATATATATATATTACCGCTTAATATATTGCTTTACTCCTCTACACCGGCCGTTGCCATGGTTGTATCCATGGTACCTGCACCAGCTGTTACAATCGCTGTCGGAACGTTTTAATTACGCGACGTAATACGTCATTAACTGTGCGGCGGAGTAGTGTCCGAAAGTGTTTTTTTATTTGACCAGTGAGTCCACTATATAGTCCACTATATTGAATTCACTATATAGGGAGTAGGGAGGAGGGAATGAGTGAGTGATTTCGGACACAACCTAAGTCACATCCAGGTTCAGGCCACAGCAGAGGAAGACCCTACCAAAATAAAAGCTTCTAGAGAGAATGCATTTCCTGAAGGAAATACAGGTGAATGCTGAAAGCTGAATAAGTTGTTGAAAACATGCTGAATTAAGTGAAGAAACTGCTGAAGCAATCTTGAAGAGATGAAACAATATTATGAAATATGAGTATGAAATGGTTGGAAATGATTGGAATCTCCATGTTGTCGTTCTGTCTGGATGTCTAGTCATTCATGTTCCCTAAAGTGACTCATTGTTTCACCATGAAATGTAGTGAACATCTGACGGTCACTAACCAAAGCAACATATCCCATCATGCATTGCGGTGACAGAGCAAGGTTATGGTGGCGGTCACTAGAGAGGAGGAGGAGTTAGGAAACGACCTGATGACGGTTTACAGTGAGGTCAGAGGTCAGAGGTCAGAGGTCAACGTCTCCATCAGCCAGAAACTTCAACAAAAACCTCTGGAACTGCAACAATCAGCTGATCGATCAATCAGCTTCTAATTGATCCGACACTGTTGAGAGGGTTTAAAGCTCAAACCAGACTAAACCAGTCTAAACCAGACCAGTCTAAACCAGATTAAACCAGACTAAACCAGTCTAAACCAGTCTACACCAGACCAGACTAAACTAGTCTAAACCAGACTAAACCAGACTAAACCAGTCTAAACCAGTCTACACCAGACCAGACTAAACTAGTCTAAACCAGACTAAACCAGTCTAAACCAGACCAGATTAAACCAGTCTAAACCAGTCTATACCAGACTAAACCAGTCTAAACCAAACCAGACTAAACTAGTCTATACCAGACTAAACCAGTCTAAACCAGTCTACACCAGACCAGACTAAACTAGTCTAAACCAGACTAAACCAGACTAAACCAGTCTAAACCAGTCTACACCAGACCAGACTAAACTAGTCTAAACCAGACTAAACCAGTCTAAACCAGACCAGTCTAAACCAGATTAAACCAGACTAAACCAGTCTAAACCAGTCTACACCAGACCAGACTAAACTAGTCTAAACCAGACTAAACCAGACTAAACCAGTCTAAACCAGTCTACACCAGACCAGACTAAACTAGTCTAAACCAGACTAAACCAGTCTAAACCAGACCAGATTAAACCAGTCTAAACCAGTCTATACCAGACTAAACCAGTCTAAACCAAACCAGACTAAACTAGTCTATACCAGACTAAACCAGTCTAAATCAGTCTAAATCAGTCTTCTAAACCAGACTAAACCAGACTAAACCAGTCTAAACCAGACCAGATTAAACCAGTCTAAACCAGTCTAAACCAGACTAAACCAGTCTAAACCAAACCAGACTAAACTAGTCTATACCAGACTAAACCAGTCTAAACCAGATTAAATCAGTCTAAATCAGTCTTCTAAACCAGACTAAACCAGTCTAAACCAAACCAGACTAAACCAGTCCAAACCAAACCAGATTAAACCAGTCTAAACCAAACCAGACTAAACCAGTCGAAACCAGACCAGATTAAACCAGTCTAAATCAGACTAAACCAGACTAAACCAGTCTTCTAAACCAGGCCTGACTAAACCAGTCTAAACCAGTCTAAATCAGACTAAACCAGATTAAACCAGTCTAAACCAGTCTAAATCAGACTAAACCAGACTAAACCAGTCTAAACCAGTCTAAATCAGACTAAACCAGTCTAAACCAGATTAAACCAGTCTAAACCAGTCTAAACCAGTCTAAATCAGACTAAACCAGTCTAAACCAGTCTAAACCAGTCTAAACCAGTCTAAACCAGTCTAAACCGGTCTACTCTGAGCTCATTGAAGAGTTTCTAAGTTCCTACAGTTGAAACATCAACAACCTGCAGACAGGATCGGGCTCCGCCCCCCAGGCCAGATCACATCATCAAAGACCAGCAGCAGGTCTGAACAACAACATCCCAGAATAACCCTGCTCCAGCTCCCTGCTGCTGCTGCTGCTGCTGCACTCCAGCTCCACTGATCAATAACCAACAACCAATAACCAATCATCAGCCTCCTGATGCGTTCAAGGACATGACTATATCAAGCCATTTTAACATCTAACAGCCAGACTGGATGTGTTGTAGATATCTGTAATTCAGTTTTACCTCTTGTCAAAAAGAACATTTCAGATCCACAACTACGTTCTTCCTTCACTGTAACCATTCATGTGTATGGGGTTTGTCATTACAGATATCTACAATTCAGTTACAGATATCCACTATGTGAATTACAGATATCTGGAACTGAATTACCACTAGTACTAATTCCAGTTACAGATATCTACAACTTGATTCTGACTAGTCATAATTCCAGTTCTAGATATCTTTAATTCACCTCAATTAAAGATATCTACATGTCCCTGTTCAGATATCTGTAATTAAGTTTTGACTAGGAGAAATGACGTTGTAGATATCTGTAACTGGAATTAGTACTAGTGGTAATTCAGTTACAGATATCTGTAATTCACATAGTGGATATCTGCAACTGAACTGTAGATATCTGTAATGACAAACCCCATACACATGAATGTTACAGTGAAGGAAGAACGTAGTTGTGGATCTGAAATGTTCTTTTTGACAAGAGGTAAAACTGAATTACAGATATCTTGAATAAAAAATCCAACTATTCAAAATGTAGTTAGGACCAGTCAGAAAGACGTTGTTGATATCTACAATGTTACTTCCAGAGAGTCAAACTTAACTTTTAAATGTTCAAATGGCTCGCCATACACGTCAGGTTGTCGGGAGATTTTAACTCTGACATCAGCTCCGATACAGGAACCCCCCTCCTCTTCCTCCTCCTTCTCCCCTTCCTCAACCCCCCCCCCCCCCCCCCCCAGATGTGCTGTACATCACTGTTGCCGTGGTTGCGTCAGGCTGCAGCAGCTGCAGACACATTAATAATAATAATAACTCTCTCTCCCGTCATTCAGTCACACAAACGTCCAGAAACTTTTTCCCACGAACACATCGGCTCCGACATGTCACGCTGCCCTTCCAACCCCAACCCCCCCCTCACCCCCCCTAAACCCCCCTCACACACACACACACACACAAAATGAATCACTGTTTGTTGTTATTAGAAGTATATCTGTCCTAAAAACACCTGTTATCTTGTTTAAAAACCTGGCTGTTAGTGCAGAGAGTCATAAATATATCAGCAGACGTGCAGCTGTAGGAAACTTTACATCACCTAAAGCCAGATCTAACTCACCACCAACACAAAGAAACTCAGAATATTAATAAAACAGCATTTATCAAAGTAAGACAACATGGTATATTTATATATGGAGTATATTTCGATGGATATATGACATGTGTTATTATAATGTATATTCTGTAGAATGAATGTATATACAAGTATGATGTGTGATGATGTACAGTATACATATGATATGTAGAAATGTGGGTAATAGGATTAGTATGTGAACAATTATTATAACGAAGAATGAATGAAGCACGGTTAAGAAATGTAAACACTTCCTCTGTTTTTGCTTTAGATTTTACAAAACACACACGGTGGTGCATTCAAGGACACAACTGGCTCCAAAATATGCTCCAACTCTTGATAAAAAATTGTTACGCAGCAACAAGGTCGACCCTGAAACTGATGTGAACCAATCCTCCTCCTCCTCCTCCTCCGGCCTTCACCTCCGTCACAGCTCCCTCTATCATCTCTGAGTGTCCTTGAACGCAGCGCTGATCTGAGGCAGCAGCGACAGGAACTAACACAGAGATTTAATACTCAGCTGGTGCACTGCAAAAACTCAAATATCTTAGCAAGAATATTTGTCTCATTTCTAGTCTAAATGTCATTTCTAGTCAAAGCAAATCTCATTATACCTAACTATAACTATACCTAGACACTTTTAAAGCAGATTTTCACTTGAGATAAGTAGAAAAATCTGATAGTGGAGCAAGTTTTTCTTTCTTTCTTACAACAAGCACAAAATTCTTCTACTTATTTCAAGTGAAAATTGTCTAAAAACAAGTTAATTTTTAGGTAATGAGTCTTATTTTAAGTGGAAAGAGATTAGTTTTGACTAGAAATGAGACAAATATTCTTGGAAAGACTTTGAGTTTTTGCTGTGTGGCGGTGGTGGTTAAAGAATACTAAAGTGGGCCCCTCCCCCTAACTTTTCCTTTTTTTTTCTTAGACTACGTATGTATTATGGTTTTTTATTTAGCCTTCTTTGTTTTGATGCTAATGCAGCATTACACTGCAAAAACTCAAGTATCTTAGCAAGAATATTTGTCTTATTTCTAGTCAAAATGTCATTTCTAGTCAAAACAAATCTCATTCTACCCAACTATAACTATACCTAGACACTTTTTAAGCAGATTTTCACTTGAGATAAGTAGAAAAATCTGATAGTGGAGCAAGTTTTTCTTTCTTTCTTACAACAAGCACAAAAAACTTGTTTTCACTGGCAGATTTTTCTACTTATTTCAAGTGAAAATGATCTAAAAACAAGTTAATTTTTAGGTGATGAGTCTTATTTTAAGTGGAAAGAGATTCGTTTTGACTAGAAATCAGACATTTTGACAAGAAATTAGACAAATGTTCTTGGAAAGACTTTGAGTTTTTGCTGTGTGGCGGTGGTGGTGGTGGTCAGGGCCGTTGCTAGGAATTCTGGGCCCCCTTAAAGAATACTAAAGTGGGCCCCTCCCCTAACTTTTCCTTTTTTTTTCTTAGACTACGTATGTATTATCGTTTTTTATTTAGCCTTCTTTGTTTTGATGCTAATGCAGCATTACACTGCAAAAACTCAAGTATCTTAGCAAGAATATTTGTCTTATTTCTAGTCAAAATGTCATTTCTAGTCAAAACAAATCTCATTCTACTTAAAATAAGACTCATCATATTAAAAGTAGCTTGTTTTTAGACACTTTTTACTTCTTTCAAGCAGATTTTCACTTGAAATAAGTAGAAAAAATCTGATAGTGGAGCAAGTTTTTCTTTCTTATTACAAGCACAAAAAACTTGCTT
The DNA here is from genome assembly GCF_045865225.1 of Trachurus japonicus. Lineage (NCBI taxonomy): Eukaryota > Metazoa > Chordata > Actinopteri > Carangiformes > Carangidae > Trachurus > Trachurus japonicus. Next base: position 2,614,436 of record NC_140923.1, on the reverse strand, counting down.
TCACTGGCAGATTTTTCTACTTAAACAAGTGAAAATTAGTTTGAAACAAGTGAAAATGATCTAAAAACAAGTTAATTTTTAGGTGATGAGTCTTATTTTAAGTGGAAAGAGATTAGTTTTGACTAGAAATGAGACATTTTGACAAGAAATGAGACAAATATTCCTGGAAAGACTTTGAGTTTTTGCTGTGTGATGGCGGTGGCGGTGGTGATGCGTTCACTGCCCTGCAGCGCTGAGACGGAGACAGAGCTGCAATAAAGTCTCAGCATCCGGTGGGAAAGAGTGAGGCTGTAATTACAGATGTGAGCAGCTTCTTTAATAACAGGAGCATGAAGGAACCCTGTCACATCATGACAAGGTGCTGATTCACCTGGAGCATCGTCATCGTGACCATAAACACTACATTACCCATGAGCCTCGGCTGCTGCTGCAGGGCCAGCACTGAGTTAACGTCGCTGTTTAATAATAGAGTTGCAACAATAAATCGATGATTAAATTAATTATCAACTATTCTGATAATCTAATGATCAGTTTGAGTAGTTTTTTTAGGGAAGAAAAGTCCAAATTCTCTGATTCCAGCTTCTTAAAGGGATAGTAGCATTTTTTTTAAAGTGGGGTTGTATGATCTCCAAATAGCCCCTAAGTACTTTAATTGCAGTAGAAGACTCTCTGCACTCCTCCCGTTAGCAACGCCAGCCCATAATAGCCCTGCCCAGAGATTTACAACATACAGTGTTGTGAATGGACCCCCCAAAATATTATATTATAGCAAACAATGGAACTGTGTATTTTTTTTTCCAGGTAAAACCTCTTTTAGGCCGTGAAAATAGGCCGTTTCTTTGGGTCCGTTCACAACACTGTATGTTGTAAATCTCTGGGCAGGGCTATTATGGGCTGGCGTTGTACTTAGGGGCTATTTGGAGATCATACAACCACACTTTTAAAAAAATGCTACTATCCCTTTAAATGTGAATATTTCTGGTTTCTTTGTTCCTTTATGACAATAAACTGAGTCTCTCTTTGGTTTGTGGACAAAACAAGACGTTTGAGGACGACGTCGTCTGGTGGTTTATTGACATTTTTCAACATTTTATTGACCAAACAACTAATCGATTAATCGTTTAAATAATCAACAGATTAATCGATGATGAAAATAAATCATTAGTTGCAGCTCTACTGTTTAATAATAATAATGATAAATTTGATTTCTAACGCACTTTTCATAAAACAAAGTGCTACAAAGTCAAATCTGTGCATAAAGCAGCAGAGTTTGGGTCGATGACAGCATGCGACAGTGCAGCAGCGGTGGCGGTGGTGACCCTGAACGCACCACGGGACCTTTTAATTAACACACAGCGACAGGAATGCAGGAGGCCGAGCTTCAAAGTGAAGACGTGTGATGAGAGAACAAACAGAGAGCAGCAGGTTAAACACCGAGGGGGGGGGCTGTGTTTGTGATGTGGGGGGGCTGGTGATGGCAGGTAAATAAAGACCCCGAGCAGCTGCAGTCTCACCTGAACTCCTTTTTCTTTTGTTCTGTACTCGGGAAATTTCCACATGAGAAGTTCAGGACGTGTCCACAGGGAAACACTTCCTGTCTGCAGTGCATCATGGGTAACAAGCTAACTAACTAACTAACTAACCAACTAACTGGAAACTATTTTTCCTTTCAACAGTAAACTGGAGCCGAGTTCGTCTTATCAAACTGAAGCTGCAGAGTCACCGTGACCCGAGACGCCATGTGACCAGCTCCAAGGTTACGGAGGCGCCTGAACGCCTCACGGCTCCAGACGCTTCCTGTCTGAGGAGCTCCTTCAAAATAAAGGTAGATGTTTGTATTAAAGCTCCTTCAGAATAAAGGTAGATGTTTGTGTTAAAGCTCCTTCAGAATAAAGGTAGATGTTTGTGTTAAAGCTCCTTCAGAATAAAGGTAGACTTTGTGTTAAAGCTCCTTCAGAATAAAGGTAGACGTTTAGCAACAACATCTTTCTCTGAGTGTTTTCCATGAATCAACACTTCAGATCTCACACTCGCCTGAAGAGGTGAATTCCTGTGTGAACACATGAATATTCATGTGTCAGTCTGGCGGTGGGGGGTTCAAGTGTCACTTAGGAAACAAAAGCTGCTCAAACAGAGTTGGTTGTTGTAGTTTCTCAGCTCAGAGCCACTAGAGCTGCAACAATGACTCCATCAATCCAACAATAGTTGATTATTAAACTATTCTGATAATCTAATGAGTTTGAGGAGTTTCTTAAAGGGATAGTAGCATTTTTTTTAAAGTGGGGTTGTATGATCTACAAATAGCCCCTACGTACTTTAATTGCAGTAGAAGACTCTCTGCACTCCTCCTATTTGTAGATCATACAACCCCACTTTTAAAAAAATGCTACTATCCCTTTAAATGTGAATATTTCTGGTTTTCTTGTTCCTTTACGACAATAAACTGAGTCTCTCTTTGGTTTGTGGACAAAACAAGACATTTGAGGACGATGTCTGGTGGTTTGAGAAACACTGATTGATGTTTTTCAACGTTTTTTTTTTAAATTTTATTGACCAAACAACTACTCAATTAATCGTTTAAATGAACAACAGATTAATCGATAATGAAAACAGTCGATAGTTGCAGCTCTACTCTGACGTCCCGCCACAATAAAAGCCCGGAGACAAACTAAGAGTTCTGACGGTTTTAAGGTTTGACTCGTGAGACTTCGTCCTGCAGCTGGACCCTACTACTACTACCCATGATGCACTGCAGCAGCAGCTCTGGACCGTCTGACAGGTGGACGGACGGGCTTTCGTTCTGACAGACAGACAGGAAGTCGGCAGCAGCAGTGCACTGTGGGAAAACCGGCGTTCCCAACGAAGGCTCCGTATACAACATAACAGAACAGAACAGAACAGACACTAGAGCGTTTTCCCTGAGGAGCAGCCAGCTGTGGTGAGTTACACCAGCGTGTGTGTGTGTGTGTGTGTGTGTGTGTGTGTGTGTGTGTGTGTGTGTGTGTGTGAGCGAGCCTCAGCGTGGGAAACGGGGATGAGCAGAGATTATAGAGCAGCACAGCTGGACCAAGACCGGGACCGGCCTCATTACAGCTGATGACAGAGACACAGAGAGACTTCTACTGCCCCCCCCCCCTCCCCTTCTATTGCCCCCCCCCCCCCTCCCTCTCCCCCCCCTCCCCCTCTCCCCTCCCACACTCACTCAACCTTCCCTTTACATTCCTGTGATTCTGGATCTCGTGCTTCAGTTTTCTCTCTCCCACCGACTCCTTCAGAATAAAGTTTTCGTTAACTGAATTTCATTTTTTGGTGAACTATTCCTTTAAAGCTCCATACAGTATAAAGGTAGATGTTTGTGTTAAAGCTCCTTCAAAATAAAGGTGTTAAAGCTCCTTCAGTATAAAGGTAGATGTTTGTGTTAAAGCTCCTTCAGAATAAAGGTAGACGTTTGTGTTAAAGCTCCTTCAGAATAAAGGTAGATGACTGTGTTAAAGCTCCTTCAAAATAAAAGTAGAAGTATAAAGGTAGATGTTTGTGTTAAAGCTCCTTCAGAATAAAGGTAGACGTTTGTGTTAAAGCTCCTTCAGAATAAAGGTAGATGACTGTGTTAAAGCTCCTTCAGAATAAAGGTAGATGACTGTGTTAAAGCTCCTTCAAAATAAAAGTAGAAGTATAAAGGTAGATGTTTGTGTTAAAGCTCCTTCAGAATAAAGGTAGACGTTTGTGTTAAAGCTCCTTCAGAATAAAGGTAGATGTTTGTGTTAAAGCTCCTTCAGAATAAAGGTAGATGTTTGTGTTAAAGCTCCTTCAGAATAAAAGTAGATGACTGTATTAAAGCTCCTTCAGAATAAAGGTAGATGTTTGTGTTAAAGCCCCTTCAGAATAAAGGTAGATGTTTGTGTTAAAGCTCCTTCAGAATAAAAGTAGATGACTGTATTAAAGCTCCTTCAGAATAAAGGTAGATGTTTGTGTTAAAGCCCCTTCAGAATAAAGGTAGATGTTTGTGTTAAAGCTCCTTCAGAATAAAGGTAGATGTTTGTGTTTAAGCTCCTTCAAAATAAAGGTAGACGTTTGTGTTTAAGCTCTTTCAAAATAAAGGTAGATGTTTGTGTTTAAGCTCCTTCAAAATAAAGGTAGATGTTTGCGTTAAAGCTCCTTCAGAATAAAGGTAGATGTTTGCGTTAAAGCTCCTTCAGAATAAAGGTAGATGTTTGTGTTAAAGCTCCTTCAGAATAAAGGTAGATGTTTGCGTTAAAGCTCCTTCAGAATAAAGGTAGATGTTTGTGTTAAAGCTCCTTCAGAATAAAGGTAGATGTTTGTGTTAAAGCTCCTTCAGAATAAAGGTAGATGTTTGTGTTAAAGCTCCTTCAAAATAAAGGTAGATGTTTGTGTTAAAGCTCCTTCAGAATAAAGGTAGATGTTTGTGTTAAAGCTCCTTCAAAATAAAGGTAGATGTTTGTGTTAAAGCTCCTTCAAAATAAAGGTAGATGTTTGTGTTAAAGCTCCTTCAAAATAAAGGTAGATGTTTGTGTTAAAGCTCCTTCAAAATAAAGGTAGATGTTTGTGTTATAGCTCCTTCAAAATAAAGGTAGATGTTTGTGTTAAAGCTCCTTCAGAATAAAGGTAGATGTTTGTGTTAAAGCTCCTTCAGAATAAAAGGTAGATGTTTGTGTTAATGGGCCTTCAAAATAAAGGTAGATGTTTGTATTAAAGCTCCTTCAAAATAAAGGTAGATGTTTGTGTTAAAGCTCCTTCAGAATAAAGGTAGATGTTTGTGTTAAAGCTCCTTCAAAATAAAGGTAGATGTTTGTGTTAAAGCTCCTTCAGAATAAAGGTAGATGTTTGTATTAAAGCTCCTTCAAAATAAAGGTAGATGTTTGTGTTAAAGCTCCTTCAGAATAAAGGTAGATGTTTGTGCTAAAGCTCCTTCAGAATAAAGGTAGATGTTTGTGTTAAAGCTCCTTCAGAATAAAGGTAGATGTTTGTGTTAAAGCTCCTTCAAAATAAAGGTAGATGTTTGTGTTAAAGCTCCTTCAGAATAAAGGTAGATGATTGTGTTATAGCTCCTTCAAAATAAAGGTAGATGTTTGTATTAAAGCTCCTGAAGTGGAAACGCTTCGGTGGAAACACACAAAGGATTCCTGTTGGTTATCAGACTTCAAAGAGACACACACACACACACAGACACACACACACACAGACACACACACACTCAGACACACACACACACACACACACACACACACACACACACACAGCTGCGTTCACGTGACGCTCCACCAGCTCGACTTAAAGGAAGGAAAGGAAAAGGAAAAGAAGTCTGGTTCTTCTTTCTCTCTCTCTCAGGTCTTTATCAACTCGTCATCATCAACAATCAATCAATCAATAATCAACCAATGAGCATTGAGTCCGATCACAATGCTGCCGTCTGATTGGTCGATCTGAAACACGCCGATTCTAGATCAGATCAGCAGCTTCTTCTCCTTTTTCTTTGAGGTTTTTTTTCTCGTCGACTCTCGAGTCTGGACACGTCTACACACACACACACACACAGACACACACACACAGACACACACACACACACACACACACACACACACACACACACACACACACCTATCTGAACCATCAGAGCCGTCGGCCAATCAGAGCTCAGCAGGTGAGACGCCTCAGGTTCAGACTTCCTGTTTCTTCTACGTGTGTGTGTGTGTGTGTGTGTGTGTGTGTGTGTGTGTGTGTGTGTGTGTGTGTGTGTGTGTGTGTGTGTTGACCTCGGAGACACGTGTCACTTCCTGTCTGAGCCGCAGACGACAGCTGGTGGTGTTTAAAGGGATAGTTCAACTTTTTTTTTGTCAAATCGGCCCCAGTGCCATAATATAATCCCTATAGTCATAGCAGTAGGTTTGTTACCTTTAATTGTCGGTGCAAGCTGTTTTTAGAACGGCGGAGCAGAGCCGTGAGCTGCTCAGAGCTACGCTACGGAGGCTCATTATGGGATTTCTTCTTGGTTTCCCTCATCAAACTCATCAAATACACAATCCAACAACTCCACAACGCTCTGGTGGACAAGTTGTGACCTGCACATTCACCACGCTATGAGATAATAACACAACGTTACCACACAGAGTTGTTTTAGAGGGAAATACATGCAAAACCACTGATGCGTGTTGCCTTCAGGGACAGTTTTTCATCAACAGTCTCTGTATTTCCCTCTAAAACAACTCTGTGTGGTAACGTTGTGTTATTATCTCATAGCGTGGTGAATGTGCAGCTCACAACTTGTCCACCAGAGCGTTGTGGAGTTGTTGGATTGTGTATTTGATGAGTTTGATAAAGGGAAACCAAGAAATCCCATGAGCCTCTGTAGCTCGCGGCTCTGCTCCGCCTTTCTAAAAACAGCTTGCACCGACAATTAAAGGCAGATTATGGAGATTAACTTTAAGAATTTGACTAAATGTTGAACTATCCCTTTAAGAATCAAAGCGTGGCCCAGATCTTTGTTTGTTGTTGTGACCTCAGCAGCTTTAATGAGCCTCAGACTCTGAGTCACAGCTCAGGAATGTCCTGATAACAGCTTCTCACCGACACACCTGAGGGTCTTTGAACGCCTCATCCTGCAGCGACTGCATCGACCAATCAGACGTCACCACTGTGAACTGAACTAAACGCTCCGCAAGAGTCAGGGGTCGAAGGTCAAAGACAGATCTGACAAAATGAGATTTCCTGTGTTGTAACTAGGGTTGCAAAATTCCGGGAATTTTCAAAGTTGGAAACTTTCCATGGGAATTAACGGGAATATATGGGAATAAAGGTGAATAAATCTTAAAATTTACAAAATTGAGGGTTGGCCCTTAACGGGGAACTTAAAGGGGACATATTATACTCGTTTCTGCTTCTTGACCTGGTACCTTGATGTCTAACAGTAATGTTAGTAACATGCTTTGGTCAGAAAAACAGCTGCTTCTCTACACACCAGTTTCACAGCGCTGCTCTAAACGGTCGGTTTACAGTCTTCGCTCTGGTAGCTGAGGTAACCATGGTAACCATGGGAGCGAGGGCTGAATATTCACATCACCCGGCTTGTGATGTAATAAGCCGGTGAAATTAAAACGGCTTGTTAAGAGACACATTTTCTGACTATGGCAGTTTACAAAATGTTGACGTAGTTGTCAAAACTTACGTTTAAGGGGTGAGGAGGCAAATACACTAAAGCTATGAAAAAGTGAGTTTTGCATAATATGTCCCCTTTAAATATAGTTAGGGAAAATATATTGTAGCATAATCTTGGCTAAAACAACCAGATTTAAGTACAGTATACTTGTAAACTTGAATATCTCTGCTATTCCTCAATCACAGCACACTGCTACTGCTACTTTCTTTCCCAACATTCATGTTTTTGTTGTTCAGTAAAATAATTGATTGTTCATACAAGAATTAAAACTTGATTAAGTTCTACTCGCAAATAAATCTGTTGAAATGTCGGGTTTTTTTATTGTATTATTTTGCATGGATGTCACAATGCTTATGACAAAACTAAATATTAAATTTATGTTTGGATACGATACCGTTTGTTTAAATTACCCCCAATTTCCAGTTCATTCCCATAATAAATTCCCATAATTTCCATGGAAAGTTTCCAATTTGGAATATTTACCAGTTTAACTTCCCATGGAAAGTTTCTGGAAATTTACTGGAAATTTAATTCCGCCCCTTTGCAACCCTAGTGTGAACTGAACTGAACTGAACGCTCTGCAAGAGTCAGGGGGTCGAAGGTCAAAGACAGATCAGTCTGACAAATGAGATTTCCTGTGTTGTAACGGACCCTTGAACACAACACAACACAACACAACACACACACAGACACACAAAAAAAGCTATGAAAACGAACTGTACTTTGTAATGTCATTATTTGTACTGTCATTGTCATTTTTTTATCCTTTTCTCATTCTCCCCCCGTCTGCTTCGTCCACCTCTATCTCTCTGTATGATGCATAATGTCAACATATGTTATGTTATGTGCTTAGATAATTCTGTTATGCTCATCTCACGTCAATAAAGCACAAAAAAATAAATAAATAAATAAAAACCTGCGTCAAACTCAGGTAAACCGTGCCAAAACTTCCCGTTTAACGAGGCTACCCTTCAAAATAAAAGCCACAACCTGTCATAGAGCCACGCATCCTGCATTCAGGGGAGACCTTTACTTTGAAAATTGGTCTCATGAAAGGAAAAAACATCCACATAACTAAACCCAGACTATGTTTTTGATTTCTGATAAACTCTGCATGTTTGTTTCATAAAAACAAAACAAAAAAACACACACAGACACACACACAGACACACACCAACAACTGGTGGTGGTGGTGATGATGCGTTCAAAGGCTCTCCGTACTTCTCACCTCCGGCTGCAGCAGCAGCAACAGAGGAGAAGCTGCTGAGAGAAGAGACGCTGCAAATAGCTGCTGCTGCAACCCCCAACACACACACACACACACTGACTGACACACACACACACACACACACACACACACAGACACACACTCCACCCCCAACAATGAAAACTATGTGCCCCCCCCCCCCTCCTCCTCCTCCTCCTCCTTCAGGCTGCTTCTTGTTCTTATCTCTTTCACCAAACAACAGAAAACTTCACCTTCAAGACTCAGAAACTCAGCTTTCAACCTATGATCAACATCCCATAATAATAATAAATCAGTGCAGATCTATTCCAGTGGGGCTCCACAACTTTATATGGAAATTTCACCACTTTTTTCCCCCCGGAAATGTTTCTTTGTCGTTGTCGGTCTAAAAGTTTCAGAGCCACTGTCACAGAAAACTTCACCTTCAAGACTCAAACTCAGGTTTAAATCTATAATCAACATCCCATAATAATAATAAATCAGTGCAGATCTAAGGTACCAGAGAGTTCACGGGTCTCCACAAGGTTTTATCCAAATTTCACCACTTTTTTTCCCAGAAATAACCTCTAACTTCTCTACATTTCTCCAGAAATCCACTTTTTCTATAATAATCTTTCTTCCAAAAAAGAAACTTGTCTGAATCTTTCCAGAACCACTGACTGGTCCCAGACTGGAACAGAAACCTTCTTCAGTCTCAGAACAAACATCTGTGTGTTTATTTTGTGTTTGTTTCAACGTTTTGTCGTCGGTCTACTTTGTGTCGGTGTAAAAGAGTTTCAGAGCCACTGACACAGAAAACTCAAACCACAATCTACAGTATAAAATCAACATCCAATCATGTAGCTACCAGACCAGAGATGATCTACTCTACCAACCATCAGCTGATCGTCAACCTGTTGGTTCCAACCAGACTTTGACCTTTGACCCAGTGCTGTAGTTGTAGTGTGTTTACAGCTCTTTAGGTGGCTACACTGTTCATCTCTGTATCACAGTTAGATACGTTTAGCTGTAGACTAATAAAGGCAATGCACCTTTATTTATACAGCACATTTCATACCAAGGGGAAACTCAATGTGCTTTACATCAAAACAAGACATAGGCTATATATATATATATATAATAAAAACTAGATTAAAATAGAGCATCAACGATGAGTTTGCAGCATGAAATATTGATTTGTATAAAATAATTAAGATGACATACAGTGCAAAGCCAAGATACAGATTTAAAGTTCTTTAAAAGAGCTCAACATGGAAACTAATGTTTTTAATCTGGATTTAAAAATGCTTAGAGTTGGGTCTGATTTCAGTTCTGCTGATAGACCAGGTCTATACTGGGTATACCTGAGTATCACTACACCACTGCTTTGACCTGTTTATAACTAACTCTGGTTTAGTCCAGTTCCTTTTTTTTAAATTTCAACTCCACAAGAACCGCTACAGATCATTATTAACCAGGTAATCTACCTACAGTAGCCTACATCCCTACTAACGTTCCAGTGCCTCACAATAGGAAAACAATAGGTAGAAAAACATTTATGTTCAAAGAACCAAACAACTGGAAGCATCTACCTGAGGGTGTTAGATCATCTCCTCCTACTTATATTACTAATATTTGTACAAACTCTGGTTGCAATTTTGTCTGAGTGATTCTTGTATATGTCTGTCTTGTCTGTTTTTATTTTATTGTACTGTACTGTACTGTATTATATTGTATTGTATTGTCTTCTTTCCTTTCATTGTATTGTGCTGAGTTGTGTTACGTGTGTAGGACGAGTTGTGACAACTCACCAGTGTTGGACAGTAACAGAATAAATCTACTTGAGTACTGTACTTAAGTACATATCCAGAGGATTTGTACTTTACTTGAGTATTAGATTTCTGTGGTACTTATTACTCTTACTTGAATACATTTACAAGACAAATATTTGTACTTTTACTGGAGTTAATTAGTAGGAAGGCTGAAAGTAGCCTCAGGCTTCAAACAAGAGAAGAACTCTGGTTGTTTTTTACTGGAATAGATCTGCACTGATTTATTATCATTATGGGATGTTGATTATAGACTGAAACCTGAGTTTGAGTCTTGAAGGAGAAGTTTTCTGTGACAGTGGCTCTGAAACTTTTAGACCAACAACAAAACCTGATCAAAGTGGAAAGATTTAGAGAAGTTTCTGGTGGAAAGTGGTGAAATTTGGATAAATACTGGACTTTTTCTCTTGTTTGAAGAAGTTTTTTACTACAACTCCACAAGAACCACTAGAGGCTACAGATCATTAACCCTTTCTGATCCAGTTCTCTGGGCTCTGGGCTCCTGCCCCGGGTGTAGGAAGGTACTATGCTGTATATGCTGTATATATGGTGTACTCTGCTCTTACCGAGGTGCAGCGTGATGTTGATGGAGTTGGGGTACTGGATCCCGGCCAGCATGGTCTGGCTCTGCCACCAGGTCGTGTCCTGCTGGTTGTTGTAGTCCGTGAGGAACTGCGCGCTGTGGTGGTTCCGCGGGTCCCCCCGGGCGTCGCAGATGTGGCAGGACTTGGTGACCCCCGTGGCGCCGGTCTGGACGCAGTACTCCTCGGGGGGGGCGCCGCAGGTGTTGGTCGCCACCACCGTCGTGTTGAAGGCGGCGTTGACGAACTCCGGCATGCAGCGCTGCGCCTGCGCCGCGTCCGAGTCCGAGTAGCACTCGTCCATCGCGCCCAGGACCACCGCGGCCAGGCTGCAGGCCAGCAGCAGCGGCGCAGTCCGGATCCAGCTCAGAGGCATCCTGAAGACCCTTCTCTACTCCGTTACAGACTCAGACTCTGTAGCCCCCCTTCCCCAAAACCCCAAACAACTCAACTCTCGTCCCAGAAAAGTTTAGGTAACTTCCCAGCGGAGCGCAGAGCAGAGCAGAACAGGACAGAGCAGGACTTCACTTCCCCACTAAACTAAACTAAAAGCGGCGCTTCTCTTCTCTCTGCTGGGATCAGGTCTGGGATCAGGTCTGGGATCAGGTCTGGGAGGGATCAGATCAGGGTCTGGGATCTGGGATCAGGTCTGGGATCGCGGCCTCAGCTCTTTGTGTGTCCGACCGCCGCCATGCACCGACTGACTCCAGCAGGAAAAGACGCAGCCGCAGCTCCAGACCAACAGACTAAAGACTACACCCACTGGTCCACTAGTCCGCTGCTGCTACTGCGCAGGTCCGAGAGAGACCGGGGCAACTTCCGAGTCCCAGAGAAACCAGAGAAACCTCCAGAGTCACACTGACCTGCCCCCTCTCCCCTCCATAACCCTCCCCCTGTAGTACTCGACCCCAGTACTTGAGTAGTTTAGTTTATTTAAAGTGTAACATCACCATGGTGCAACATGGTCTCGGTACACTTTACAAAATGAATCACAATAATAGAAATAGCAAGTCACTTTACACAAACAGTTTACAATAAATGATCAGAAAAAATACAGGCCAAATAGGCGAACACAGGGCCGTTGCTAGGAATTCTGGGCCCCCTTAAAGAATACTAAAGTGGGCCCCTCCCCCTAACTTTTCCTTTTTTTTTTTCTTAGACTACGTATGTTAGTTAAAAAATTTTTTTCAAAAATGCATTAAAAATCCCATAGGCAGAGGTGGACATTTCCGTCCGACGAAGGATCCTTAACGTGTTTATTCTTCATTACGAGCCCAAAAATTGGACTATCATTCTGAAATTCGGGACATCCAGAGTTGACCCAAAAATACACCTCCTTGCCAAAAATCAGCCCCCAGTGACCTTTCATTTGACCGTGGGGGGTAGGAAAGAGTGCCAGGTGGACAAAAATGCCCAGGGGTCATCTGAGGGTAAAAGTCACCCAAACAAATGCCAGCAAAAAGAAAAAGAAATTCTACACAAACACAATAAACATTTAACACAGACATGTATTGAATTATTTTCCTCTTGTTTCTGTTCTGATTGAAACTTTTCCTCTCTCTGTGTTTCAGTAATAAAAAGGAACGTCACTGTAAAAAACCACAACCAGTGAACACATCACACGACGGTCTGATCAGTTTATCAACTTCAAAGTGAACCACTGATCAGTTCAGAGTGAGTTAACGAAGAGTTAATGAAGAGTCTGGTCTTCACTGATAACACACAACCACTCCACAGTAATTCAATTATCACACAATACAACACAATGTGTGTTAATGTGTTTAACAGTTTTATCCAGTGGAAGATGAAACAATCTCCTAAAGACATTAAGTTAAACATGAAACACTCTTTTTTATCAATATTTTTAATCAATATCAGTGTAATAAAGGGATAGTACCATTTTTTTTAAAAGTGGGGTTGTATGATCTACAAATTTACTAGAGCTGGGTTTAAAAATAAAATCAATTTTCTGATTCTTTCATATTGATCTTCATTTGATAGATCCGATGTCGATTCATATTTACAGTTCTTGATAGTTCAGGCTTTTTAATCAGAGAAAACAGTGGGGAAAAGTGAAAAGTGAGGAAACTCCATCAGCAACTCACTATGAAATCTTTTTTTAATGTCTTCATTCTGTATCATATGCTCTGTACTGTATTTATTTGTGTTTGTTTTATGTTAAACTGTGTTTTTAACTCAGAATGTTTCTTTTATTCTAGGCAAATCTCACGTCCTAGAAGAATTCACACAGCTTTTTGCAGGAGAAAATAAAGGGTTTTTTTCTGATTCTGATTCTGAGGGGAAGATAAAGGAACAGTGGACGTTTATATTGACACTTTCTGTTATTGATGTATTGATTAGGTCCCATGGTTGTGTCCCAGCAGCAGCAGCAGCGGAGTCAGATGAGGTTAATGTGGAGTCAGACGGCGCCTCCTGCTGCACCAACAACGTAACACATGAATGATCGTCTGACTGCTGCTGCTCTCCATGGTTATTGGAGCACTCCCACGTTTTAGTTTCAGGAATTTATTTAGAATCAACCAGTGGTGTGCACGGGGGGGGGGGGGGGGGGGGGGCAATCTTTGAAAAACGCACACTAAAGTGTCCCCTGGGAGCCAAAACACGTGTTAAAGTGCCCTCATGGCAGCGAAAACGTGTGCTAAAGTGCCCTCTTGGGAGCCAGAAGTTCAGAATGCATGCTTAAGTTGTACAAACTTATTTTCGTAAATGTACGACTTTTGTCTCATATGAAATGTACGACTGTATTCTTGTAAATTTACGATTTTATTCTCGAAGTTTGTGAATTTTTTATTTGTCAACGTGGCCGTTACAAATGTGTGCATATATGCATTTATCTATTTATTATTATTTATTACTTCTTTTTTCAACAACGTAACGATGGAACATCCCTCAGTTGCCCTCCGGGGTATTTACCATCTCAGTGTTGTACCGAACTTGTATACTGCTTTCAGCATTCACACTATTGTTCTTCTGTTCGGCCATTTTCTTCCGCCTTTTTACGGTCTTCTTTTAGTCCTTCATACTTTGTGCTATTTCAACAATTCATATATCAAAACGTGCAGCTTTTTCTGGACTTTATTGGATGTATTCAAATTTTTCATACTTGTTCAAATATTTAACTTTTTAAATAGAGAATGCATTGGAACAGTCTTCAAACTCTTCAAATCTTCTTTTTTCTTTTTTCAGCCACTAAAGCTTCACCATACTTTCTGCTAGACTTCATTCAAATTCTAAGCTGTAGACAAACTTTTTAAGTGTTCCTCTGTGACTCAGCTTATTGCTATCTTCAACAGTTTCTGATATTTGGCAGTTTTAAAATCATTACATTTTTTGACAAAATCCAGCTTTATAATGGGTGTGTGCTGCGTCTAACGAGCAGAGCTAGAGTGGTGACATCGTCAGCCAGAGTGAAGAGAGGCAAAAAAAGCAACTGGAACTTTTGTCTTAAAACTGTCACCAGGGCCACAAATTAAACTCTATACTCATGATTTTGTAAACAGTTTGTAGCCACACTTGTCTTCTGTCTCACAATGCCGTCAAAAATGCAAAGAGGTTTAGAGAATAATTTAAAATATTTTTTAAATGCAGCCAGGGAGCTCTCTGCTCTCATTCAGCCAATGCATTTTTTTCACAGCAGGAACAACTTTGTAACTTGCTGTTAAGTGCTTTTTAATTCGTTTATTTCACCAAAAAATAGTCACAGGTCACAAAAAAGTCCTCTTCTTACTTAGTGTGGCTAATTTCTGCACTTTCCTTACTTTTTTTTGTAAGCAGAAGCCACTTATTAAATGTTTTCTTTGCCCCTCACATACTGTCTGTGTCTGTAGCCTATTGGTTAACTCACTGGGCTGAAGACGTGGTTGTTCAAATCTTGCTTCAACAACAATTATAGTGAATTATTTTCCCAGTCGTCCTCTGTTGACTTCTGATAACTTGCTTCATGTTGAAACTGCTGCTCTCAGCCTGAAATTTTCATTGTAAGTCATTCAAACTTGACTCTCAAGCTTTCTTGGTGTTGACACAGTGCGTTTCCAACAGGTGCAGCTTTGGGCTCGTTAACTTCAGAGTGAGACAGAGTGAAGCTCATCAACAGACAACAGTCTTTGCAACTGTGTGTACACTGTGGCCTGGAGGCAGAGTGAAAGTCTACTGACCATGAGGTTGTGGGTTTGATTCCTACCTTGGTCAAACATTTGTAAGGTGATCACTGCTTGCACTATTTTCTAATTCTGCAATTGCTTTCAGCATTCACACGCATTTCCATTAGGAAATGCTACTTTATCTAGTTTTGGTTGCAGTGCTTCATTTTGTAGGATATAAGAGGTATTTTGCACAGTCTGGGTGTGTTTTTTTAGTATTTTACAAGTATTCTGATAAAACCTTTTCAAAAATGTGTTTAAGAAATTGGAGAGAAAAAAAACTGTAACTTTGTGTTTGAGCCTCAGATGAAAAAAAAACCAAACTCTGAGTCTGATCAGATCAATACCAGACATTTATTGATGGTCAATACAGATGATCAATACACAAACAGACGATTAAAACGGGTTCAGAAGCTCAACGACTTGTAACGAAGAAGTTACAGTTCACAGCTTCTTCATCATCATCATCATCATCATCCACACTGGGGCCAGACTTTCAAAATAAAAGTCCTCACGTGACTTTAATGGAAAAAACACAAAAAAAACAAATATCGATGATGACGAAATGATGATGTCATCATTAATAACCTCCTCTGTACCCCCCTCTCCCTCCTCCTCTATATCCTCCTCCTCCTCCCCCCCTGTACCCCCCTCCCCCTCCGTATCCTCCTCCCCCTCTGTAGCCCCCCCCTCCCCTGTATCCTCCTCCTCCTCCTCCTCTGTATCCTCCCCCCCCACCTCCTCTGTATCCTCCTCCCCCTCCTCCTCCATACCCTCCTCCTCCCCCTCTGTATCCCCCACCTCCCCCCCTGTATCCTCCTCCCCCCTGGTATCCCCCTCCTCCTCCTCCTCCTCCCCCGTCGAAGCGTCCCATCTTCGGGGGTCGAGGTCCGTCTCCCATCCTGAGAGAAAACAACAGAAGAACGTTACTTTTTTTTGTCAATGTATGTTCAAATTAGGGCCGATCGCGTGAATTTTTGGAAATATTGTAGAGAAATTTCTGGAAAAAAAGTGGTAAAATTTCTCCAAAAGTTTTTAAATGTTTTCTAGGAAAGAAGTGGTAAAATTCCTCAAAATGTTTTTAAAAAGTTCCAGAAAAATTTTTAAAATGTCTCAAAAAAAGTAAAAATATAAAATAAAAGTGGTCAAATTTCTCAAAAAGAAGGTTTTTTAAAAGTTCTCAAATTTTTTTTTACAATTTCTTAAAAAAAAGTAAAAAAAATAAATAAATAAAAGTGGTCAAATTTCTCAAAAAAAGTTTTTAAAAAGTT
>NC_140923.1:2536894-2598099 GCF_045865225.1 Trachurus japonicus | reverse complement strand
TAGAAAATGTTTTAAAATTTCTCCAAAAAAATGTTAAAAAAAAAAATGAAAGTGGTAAAATTTCTCAAAAAAAAAAAAAGTTTTTAAAAAGTTCCGGAAAAAATGTTAAAATTTCTCAAAAAAAAGTAAAAATATAAAATCAAATTGGTAAAATTTCTCGAAAGAAAAAAAAAAGGGAACAAAACAACAGAGGTGTGACGTCAGAGGCCTGGTTTCCACGGCAACACAGACACCAGCGTTGTGACTAGGGGTGTGAGTGTGTGTGTGTGTGTGGGGGGGGGGGGGGGGTTCGATTCACGTAATAAGAAATGCGATCTCTCTTTTTATTTTTAAAAAGTTCCATAAAAAATGTTAAGATTTCTCCATAAAATTTCAAATTTCTCATAAAGAAAAGTTTTTTAAAAAGTTCTCGATTTTCTTTTTTTTTTTTTACAATTTCTTAGAAAAGGTAAAAAAAAAATTAATAAAAGTGGTCAAATTTCGCAAAAACAGTTTTTAAAAAGTTCTAGAAAATTTTTTAAAATTTCGCAAAAAACAAAATAAAAGTGGTAAAATTTCTCAAAAAAAGTTTTTAAAAAGTTCCAGAATTTTTTTTTAAATATCTCAAAAAAAGTAAAAAAATATAAAATAAAAGTGGCCAATTTTTCAAAAAGAACACTTTTTCAAAAAGTTCTCGAATTACAATTTCTTAAAAAAAAGTTAAAGTTCTAGAAAATATTTTAAAATTTCGCACACAAACAAAATAAAAGTGGTAAGTTCCAGAAAAAATGTTAAAATTTAAAAAAAAAAAGTATAAAGTATAAAGTAAAATATAAAATAAAAGTGGTCAAATTTCTCAAAAAGATACATTTTTTTAAAAGTTCTCGAATTTTTTTTCTAGGATGTGTGTGTGACCTCTGACCTCTGGCTGGTGCTCATCATGTTGATCCCGGCGGCCGAGGGCTTGGACACGTGTCTGATGAGGTTGAGCAGCCGCTGGTTGAGCGGGTCGACCTGGCCGACCATCTCAGGCTCCTTGGTGACCTCCACCACCAGAGCCTCCAGAGCCGCTCTGAGGGCCGCCACGCCACCCGCCACCGCGTGGGGCATCCGCAGCTTGATCCTAGAGAGGGGGGGGGGTAAGCTGTCAATCACACTGACTGACTGTGTATCTATGTATCTATGTATCTATAGCCACCGCGTGGGGCATCCGCAGCTTGATCCTAGCGAGGGGGGGGGGTAAGCTGTTAATCACACTGACTGACTGTCTATGCATCTACGTATGTGTGATCTGCTGCAACTCAATTTCCCTACAGGGACAAATAAACTATCTATGTATCTATGTATGTATCTATCTATCCATCCCAGAGGTTGCGCTAGACTTTTTCGTCGCCGGTCATTTTGACTGACGGGGTCATAAAAATTCCGTCATAATCTATTTTTACCGGTCACTTTATTTATTTTTTTAAATGATAATAATGCCATATTCAATAGCATTCAATTTTAATTCATGTTTAATTCATATCAAGTCCAAACAAATTGAACAGAGAATGCTCCGGAGCAGAGTCTGCGTCAGAGCACATCTAACTGTGGGGTATGAATGCGGGGGTCACTTTCTGCCACTCAACATCTAAATACAACGTAAATACCTGATGATGACATCAGTTTTCTGTCAACAATCAACATGCTAACCCATGTGTTATACCAAAACATCCAAAGGAGCACGTTTTCACATAGGCACCGCATAGTGCACCGGCGTTAGCTCTCTCTCTCTCTCTCTCTCTCTCTGTGCCTCTCATTTCTCTTTTACGCAGCACGCACGCAGCCACTGCGCATCACTGAAACAACTGAAGCTATAGACCACACAGCCAGATGCAGCACAAATTCAGACAAGACAAAACCCACTCAGCTTTACGTGTTATAAACAATGCCACGGCGGGCAGAATACATTAAAATAAGGCTTAGCGTTACCTTTAGAAGAGTTGTGCGCGGCGAGTGTGTGTAAACGGTGATGTCCTGCCCCCACCGCTCTACCTGTACCGACACACACCGCTGTGTAGCTACAGCTACGTAACTTAACAGCTGACTACTGTCGGCCCCTCGGACACTGCAGCTGAATCTCGTCCGTTAAATCATTATCGACCGTCATATTTGCACTGACACGACTCCCAGTCAATATTTAATCCACTTGTAATGTTTGGAGTTTGAATACTGCGGGAAGCTTTCTGTCTTCTTCTCTGTTGTTGGTGTTTATGTGTGGCAGCGCTACAGCGCCACACACGCTCCACACAGGCCTGGGGTATGTACTACAGCGTTCTACTGAGCGCACCAGCCAGCTGTGAGTTTGTTTGTTTTTTTTAATCTAATTCTCACCATAGTGACTTTGAGACATTGTATATAATGTTTTATATCGCTATCCACCATTTATTGATTATCCGCCGGCTTCATTGTAAACAAATGCACATGGCCAGATGGCCATGGCTGTGAATTGCAATCTGTCAAAATGACGGATGGCCTCAAAATTTTTCCGTCACCGTTTTAAAAAAACGGTCAATGACGGAAAATATCCGGTTAACGCGACCCCTGATCCATCCATGTTTCCATCCATTTGTCCATCCATCTATCTATCTGTCCATCCATCCATCTATCGTCCGTCCATCCATCTATCTATCTATCTATCGTTCATCCATCCGTCCATCCATCCATCCATCCATCCATCTATCTATCTATCGTTCATCCATCCGTCCATCCATCCATCCATCCATCCATCCATCTATCTATCGTTCATCCATCCATCCATCCATCCATCTATCTATCGTTCATCCATCCATCCATCCATCCATCTATCTGTCGTTCATCCGTCCATCCGTCCATCTATCCATCTATCCATCTATCTATCTATCCATCCATCCATCCATCCATCCATCCATCCATCCATCCACCCATCCATCCATCCATCCATCGTCCATCTGTCGTTCATCCATCTATCCATCCATCTATCCATCCATCCGTCCGTCCATCCATCCATCCATCCATCCGTCCGTCCATCCATCCATCCATCCATCCATCCATCCATCATCCATCCACCTATCCATTGATCTGTCCATCTATCTATCTATCTGTCCGTCCGTCCGTCCATCCATCCATCCATTGATCCGTCCATCCATCCATCCATCCATCCGTCCATCTGTCCATCCATCCATCCGTCCATCCATCCATCCATCCATCCATCCGTCCATCCATCCATCGTCCATCCATCTATCTGTCCATCCATCTATCCATCCATCCATCTGTCCATCCATCTGTCCATCCATCCATCCATCCCTCCCTCCATCCATCCATCCTCCATCCACCCATCCCTCCCTCCCTCCCTCCCTCCATCCATCCATCCATCCCTCCATCCATCCATCCATCCATCCCTCCCTCCATCCATCTGTCCATCCATCCATCCATCCATCCCTCCCTCCCTCCCTCCATCCATCTGTCCATCCATCCATCCATCCCTCCCTCCCTCCCTCCCTCCATCCATCCATCCATCCCTCCATCCATCCATCCATCCATCCCTCCCTCCATCCATCCATCCTCCATCCACCCATCCCTCCCTCCCTCCCTCCCTCCATCCATCCATCCATCCTGTTTCCATCAGTTTGTTGCATAAACTTTGTATCAATCAGGAGAAAATCTGATGAGACTGTTTTAGCTTTTTAAACATGGTGTGTGTGTGTGTGTGTGTGTGTGTGTGTATCTGTGTGTGTGTGTGTGGTGTGTGTGTGTGTGTGTGTTGACCCACCAGTCGTCCAGCTCCACCACTTCTCCGTCGGAGCTGATCTTCTTGCAGGCGAAGAGCAGCAGCTGCAGCGGACTGACCAGGGTCATCCCTTTGGCCGAGATCGCCCGCGTCCTGATCTGTAACCACGACGACACCACGGCAACAGACACTCAATCAATAACACACAACTACACAATATATATTTCTGCCTTTTATTTTAAAGGGCTAATACTGCACATGAGGAGATCTAAAAAACCATCCCAGTGTAGTTTTTCATCTCAGCCTCTCTAGGAACTTAAGCCAAGTTAAATTTAAGACTTTTAAGACTTTTTTAAAGCCACTTGAAATGAAATTTAAGGCCGACAATAAACACAAATGCAGAAAACAAATGCAGAAAACAAAAAAAAAAAACACCACATCAATTACATAGGGTTATAGGGACAATTTTACCCACTTTCAAGGTAAAGTGACTGCTACATGAACATTGGATTGTGTCTCTTTCCAGCTGTCCTTTCAAAATAAATGCATAAAAAGTCTGGAAAAAAAAAACAATGACTCTGGAGCTGGTGGCGGTGAGAGATTTAGCGTTGACGGCCGCCACTAACTTCACTATGTCAGAATGTTACCAATTATTTTGAGATTTGAGACTAATTACAACCATAAAATACCACTTATCATGTGTTACCATTTTTAAGACCTTTGAAAAATTGATTTAAGACATTTTAATGCCAATTAAGGCCTTTTTTTAGATTAATGAATTCAATGCCTTTTAAGACTTTTTAAGGATCAGTAAGAACCCTGGATTGGCTGACTGTTTATTAAAGTTCCTATCCACCTTTTTCCGAACGTCAAAAACGTAGCCTGTTTTGCCTGTTTTGCTCTTCCGGTGGAATGTTATGTTTACGTTTCCATGGTTTCGGTAGTCGCGGTAAATGCATGGATTTCTTTTTTTTTTTTTCTCAATTAAAATCTGTAAAACGCATGGATCATCAAACCAGCGTTATTAGATCCATGCGTTTACCGTAACTATGACAACGACTGAAAACCATGGAAACGTAACCGTACAATTCCACCCAACCGGCAAAACCGGCTTCTGGTTTTGACCATAGATGACATTCGGAAACTTGTGAATAGAAAACAGAGCAGATGTCAGAATAAAACACTCAGAGAAACTAAATCCTGCTGGTTACTGTATCAACAGGCTCCACTACATCATAGGAAAACAAAGAAAGTCTCTGTTGATCCAGAGAGCGCCCCCTATATATTCACAATGGTACAACCTTTTTCATCATAACCATATTTTGCAACGATTCGATTTGATGGCGAGGTTGAGAGTCGAATCAGACCTGTGATCGTTGAATAGTCGACTACTGGAGGTCACCGCTACTAGGAGCGGGAGAAAAAATCGATTCACATAAAATCGCGATTTTTAAATCGATTTTTTCTTTCAAAAAAAAAAAATTCTCAAAAAAAGTTTTTAAAAAGTTCTAGAAAATGTTTTAAAATTTTGCCCAAAAAAAGTAAAAAAAAAATTAAAGTGGTAAAATTTCTCAAAAAGTTTTTAAAAAGTTCCAGAAAAAAAATGTTAAAATTTCTAAAAAAAAAAAAGTAAAAATATAAAATAAAAGTGGTCAAATTTCTCAAAAAGAAAAGTTTTTTAAAAAGTTCTCGAATTTTTTTTTTTTTTTACAATTTCTTAAAAAAAGTTTAAAATAATTAAAAATAAATAAAAGTGGTCAAATTTCTCAAAAAAGTATTTAAAAAGTTCTAGAAAATGTTTTAAAATTTTGCAAAATAAAAGTTTAAGAAAAAAATGAAAGCGGTAAAATTTCTCAAAAAAAAAGTTTTTAAAAAGTTCTAGAAAATTTTGCACATTTTTTCTTTCAAAAATTTATTTATTTATTTTTTTTGAAATTTTTTTGGGGGGGAATTTTTTTTTTTTTTTTTTTGAATTTTTTAAAAATATTGTGCAATGTGCATTTGTTCGCCTTTTTTACATACAGAGAGTCCAGGTTTTGAAAAGGGTTTAAGTTCACTTTATAATGGAGTATGTTAATTTCTAGGCTCCTACAGTATTTGTGTGCAGATAAATGTTAAAAATGCTAAAGACTAAAAATCTAGAGAATCGGCAATATCGTAGAATCGCAGTAGAATCGCAATTTAAATCGAATCACCATCCAAAAAATCGTAGAAGAATCGAATCGGGAGAAAAGCATATCGTCCCAGCCCTATTATTAGATTATCTGAATAGTCGACGACTCATTTAATAATCTAATTATTGTTTGATTAATTGATTAATCGTTGCGGCTCTATCTTTAAAAGAAGCCGTGTGTTGTCGGTGCAGTGAGGATGAGGAGGAGGAGGAGGAGGAAGCGTCTCGTACCTTCTCGCTGAAGACGAAGAAGGGCGAGGGGTAGGACATGTCGTGGCTGCTGAAGGGACAGTTGACGGAGGACTTGTGGATGAGCGCGTTGCGTCCCTCGGTGGTCAGGATCTTCCTCTTCTCCTTGTGGTAGCAGACGTTGGGGTAGGAGCCGAAGGTGAGCAGGGACACCACCACGTCCAGGCTGTTGTCTGGTCCCACCGTGTTGAACATCTGGGTCATCAGACTCTCTGAGGGGACAGACAACGACCACAACCACCACCGTGAGGATCACACCGCCACCGCCTCTCTGCTGTCACCAGCAGCAGAGGTGGCAAAAGTACTCATATTCTGTACTTTTTTTTTTTTTTTTTTGCCTTTATTTGATAGTGATGACAGTAGAGATAGACAGGAAATGGGGAGGCAGAGAGAGGGGGAATGACACGCAGGAAAGGTCTGCCCGACGCGGGATTCGAACCGGGGACGCCTGCGGCGAGGACTGTAGCCTCTACATGGGGCGGCCGCTCTCTACCCACTGCGCCACGCACCGCCCCCCTCATATTCTGTACTTAAGTAGAAGTTCAGATACATGTGTAAAAAAATACTCGAGTAAAGGAGTTGAATCAGTACTTCTACTTTTACCGAAGTAAAAGTAAGAAAGTACAGGCTCTGAAATGTACTTTCAAAGTAAAAGTAAAAAGTAAAAATGAGTTTTTGCCGTTAATGAAACCCACATAATTTGATAATTTTGTTAAACAAAAAAAGTTCAGACAGAATAATCAAGATTGAACTGACCAGAGGCAGTGTTTCCCAACGTTTTTTCAGATACCTGAAAAATCTACTTAAGTACAGTAACGAAGTATTTGTACTTCGTTACTTGCCACCTCTGACCAGCAGCGATGTCACCATTACTTGTTTTCACAATTGACCTATGGCTAAGCCCCGCCCCCAAACACGATGAGCCAATCACAGTGTGCATAGCTAGCCCCATACACTGGGACATTCTCTGCTTCCACGTCCATTGAAATGCATTGCAGTTAGTCAGTTTTCATTGGTTTTTATATGTTTTTTCTTGACATTTTAAGTTTAAATGGTCAAACGGTGTTCATGGGGTACATGTAACTCTGACACTAGGTATCCTGAGGGGCCACGGGGGGATTTTATAACCTTTTCCTAAGCCACATCTCAACCCAGAGAAGTGTCTGCTCTGGATAAAGTTATGCAGTAGACCACAACACCAACTAAACCTGGATAAACTTAACAAGGATGTCTACATCTGTTCTAAGTTAAGTCAACAACGTATTTGAGGCAACATATTGTCAGAGATGTTTAGATGTTAGCCAGTATCACAACTAAGCATAAAGTCCGCTAGCTTAATGCTAACGTATAATGTAAAACTCCATAGACAGGCTAACAGAAATTAGCCCGTCGCTATCGACAGCCATAGCAGTAAAGCTAAGTGAAGTTTTGGTGACTTCAACATGATATTTAATCTTTCTGTCTCCAAAAATCATCAGTTGCCTCCTGTGAAATGTCTCCTAGTGACAGCTGCCATAGCAACTGTCACCGAATGTTGACTGTTTGTCCGAGTGAGTGGAGGGGGCGGGGCTTAGCCAGAGGTCAATTGTGACGTTGGTGCGTTCAGGTACCTTCGGGGAATCCAGAGTTGACCAGGATGTCCTTCAGCTGGACCTTGGCCTCCCAGGTCATCCTCAGCGTCGACATGTTGAGGCGTTTGTGTTCGCAGAAACGATTCTCCGCCTCCTCGCCGTTGATCCTGACAACACAGAGGACACGGGTCAATAACCGACGCTCGTTAACCAATCAGTGACCGGTAGCCGATCCGATCCGAGAGTCTATGACTCAGCAACACGATCCTCTAACGACGGAAAGGATGGTCGACGACTACATTTGTTTTCTTGCTCTTGTTATCTCAATGAAAAGTACTGAAACTTATGTATATGCAACAAAAAGAGGAAATGTATTATTTGGCCGGTAAAAAATGTACTTGACCGGTAGATTTTTTCATCTACCGGTCCCCTTGGCAGGTGAACCAAAAGGTTAGTTTACAGCCTGACGGAGCTGTTCCTCTCTCTTCAGCCTGGTGTTTGTTAAAAAAGAGTTCAACATGTGAAGCTCTGACCTCCAGAGGTTTTAATCTCATTAACTGAGTAAAAGACAGAGCAGCTGCACACATCCAGTAAAGTAGGTGCTGGACTTATAACCAGGATAAACAAAAGGAATAAGTCTGCACACTCGAGCTTCCTTTTTAGTGCTTTTATTTAGCACATCCAACAAGCAACGTTTCGCTCTTCTTCAGGCTTAAGGCTTAAATCTTATTAATTAAATAATCAAAACATTCCAAATTGCAAAACTGCAAAAATTACACAAGGTGGCTATGTGTCGCCACATTGCTGCGCTCCAACCACACTCACTGCGTCAAGCTTTTAAAGACTGGTGACGCCAGGGACACAGTGTTTTAATTTGAAAACAAATTTCAAAATAAAACCCCACGATGACAAATAGGTACGATGTGTGTGTGTGTGTTTATATAGGCCACCGTGACCTTTGACCCACCTGACGTCGTCCCAGGCCTGGAAGACCGACAGCAGCGCCACGTGGTCCGAGAACCTGGTGCCGGCGAAGTTCCTGTGGACGAAGCCCAGGCGCTTCCCCTCGCTGACGAACGGCTCGGGGAAGCAGGTGGCGGCCGAGATGGTGCACATGGCGTCGCCCACGCTGTAGCCATGACGACAGCAGAGAAGAAGTTGGAGTTTGAGTTTATCATGATCAGCAACATCAGAAAAAGAGCTCATAGCAAAGCTGTCCTAACCTTTAACCCAGACATGTACATATATATTAATACAGAACCTGTACATAAACAAACATTTAGCATTTGTCCTATAAATCCTCTAAAACCAGATTTTTTCTTCAGGTAACTTCTTCCTCACGCTTTTCAAAGTGGCTTGAACAGGTGGTTGTTTGAAATTCCCTCTCCCTCTTACATCGTATTCCCCTTCTCTATCATTTATTGTTTCTAATTGCTTTTAAAAACAATGAAACAACTGTTCTACTGTCTGTTTTATTTATTTTTAATTCTTTCATGTCTCTATGTGCAGCACTTTGTTTTCAACTACGGTTGATTTAAAGGGACAACCAGGAGTTTTGTTAAAGCGAAGCGTTTCCACACTACATTTATGAGCTTCCGCACACTGTGACATTTTTGACCATTCTTTCCCATCCCACCCCCCACCCTCTTCCCTTATATGGTTCTCAATTTCCTTTCATTTACATACTTGCACTGTCCATAATTTATACATAAACCCTTCTGTACACATTCACATATATATATGAATCTGTGCACTACTCACAATAAATACATAAATGAGCAAATTTATACAGGAAGGATCACAGAGGGCTAATTTGCTAATTTCTGGTCAAATATCCTTAAATGGACAACGATATATTTATCTAAAATGGACCATTAACAAGTGTGGGTAGCGTAGATTCATCCACATTAATATCAGACTTTTATATTGTCGCAGAATTTTCCGTTCTGCCGCTGGAGAAACTCCTGGTTGTCCCTTTAAAGTGCTGTATAAATAAAGGTTAGTTGAGTTAATGATGTTTGTATAAAGCAGCACATCAATCCCTTCCTGGTCATGTACACAGAGTGTGAGTGAAGTGAAGTGAAGGAGGAACTGACTGGAAGATGCATCCCATAATCATCATCTTCCCCAGCCGAGGCTCGATGGGCAGACGGGCCAGGATCCGACCCAGAGGAGTGAGCTCATCGTTGGTGTCCAGGGCGTCCAGCTCTGAAACACACACACACACACACACACACACACACACAGATCCATGTTAAAAGGTGTACAGAAATGGGTGAGGAAAACTAAGGAGGAAAACTAATTTGATTGGTCGTTATCGAGCGGGCGGGATATTCAAAGCTCGGGGCGAGACCGAGCTCCGTGTGTGTGTGTCTCAGACGTTTGAATGACGGATGACGGATCCAATATCAGTGGCTGGTGAATCGTGTACAGGCTGACGTATAATCCGTGCGCCTGCATTATCCAATGCGAAAAAAAAAATACACACTTTCATCCTGGATTTACTCGAAAATAGAATTTTGCACAAAGTTTGGCCTACATCGTCTGATAGATGAGTTATTACATTAATTTTATGACCCAGAGTGGCCTCAAAATCATGTTTCTTTTCTGAACACCTTTAACAGTAGGGACTGGAAACAATAACAAAAAAAACCTAAAAAAACATACAATTTTTAAATATTCAATTTAAAATAATATTAAAGGTTGAATATGTAAGATTACCAGAACAACAACAGAAAAAGAATTCCAGCAGTCGATTGCCAGACCGTTGCTAGGTAAAACGGGCCGTTGCTAGGGACGCCGACAGTCCGCGACAGTGTTTATGACAGATAAGACTACACAAATACACCCATCCTAACAAGTATATTAGGGGTGTGCATTGGCACTGCCCTCACGATTCGATTCGATTACGATTCAGCAGGTAACGATTCGATTCGATTCGATTCTCCGATGCATTGCGATGCATTGCAATGCATCAAAATTCTACTGCACAACACGGCAAATTTTTCATCAGTCATGAAATATTGAACAACAGATTTTATCGGCTGCTATGTGTGTATTATCACTCTCCTTTATCTTTGACATAAATGTCATTAAAAAAAATTTAATGGTACAGGGTATTGGATATGGGATTTTCAAACCTGAAAAAGAAAACATAAATCAATTCCAGGGCTGCCCCCAAAAATTAGCCGACCAAAATTTAATTGGTCGACTGGTCGCAGGAAAAAACAAACAAACCTTTGGAGCCGTGTCTTGTCAATATTAACTCAAAATCAATATGACTGAACTACTATGAAAGACTACGGGGCTTTTATTTTGAAGGGCCAGATACAGGAAGTCGTGACACTTTTTGTTGTTGTTGTTTTTACACGGCACGGCAGGTCTCTCTCTCTCTGCATCAGAGACCCCCCCACCCAGCCTGAGCTCAGTCACTCCCCCTCCTCTACTGTGTTTATTGGTGATAAACGGGCATACTGCCTGTAGTAACGGTAAAACCCGACCGGCTTGTTGAGTCTCGGACCCAACACGGCCGGACTCACGAGCGTTAATTAATTAATTCTCAACCCGACCGCGGGTGAAAAATAAAAAAAGGAAAAAGAAAGCCAGCGGCAACACTGTTACTGCTGGTGCTGCCGCTTAGCATGTAGCTACAGGCTGCGCATGTCACGCGCATGTCGTTGCTACGGAAATGCCCCCGGAGGTAATTGAAACTTCACAACTTTATTTGAGGCCAGAAAATAAACAGTGACATAATCGATTATGACACGTTGCCGCATCGATGCTGAATCGTGCATGTCCCGCATTGCAATGCATCGCCGAATCGATTATTGTTGACACCCCTAAAGTATATGATAATCCATTGATCCACCGATTGATTATTAAAAAGGCTTGGTTGGAAACAAACGCATCCGACCGGGAGGAGGCAGGAAAACAGCGGAGAACTGAGCCACGTGTCGGCTACAGGCAGGTAGGAATGTAAACAGAACGTTGACAGAAAGTCATTGTCGAGCCCGTCAAAAAATTTAAAAATAATAATTCAGACTAAAAAAAATGTTTTTATGGAAAAGCAATACTTTCATTCTGTACCCCTCTAAAGGCCCCGTGGATGTATTATTTTTGAAAAAATATAGCTTTTAATAAATATTCTACATATTCAACCTTGAAATCTATAATATATATAAATATTAATATAATCCAGAACCCAGAATAGTAAAAATTGTAACATTAAACATATAATCAAAAGCAAGAAAAAAGAATATACAATAAAATAAAGTGTGTGTGTGTGTGTGTGTCACCTCTCAGCGTGTGCTCGGCCTCGATGACGGCGTCCAGCGGCGGCGGCTCGATGGCCTTGGACAGGAAGTGGCCGATGGCGCCGAGTCGCAGCAGCTTGATGCTCAGAGCGACTTCGTGCAGCGGCGTCCTGAAGATCTCTGGAGTCATGTGAGTCTCCAGCCTGCACACACACACACACACACACACACACACACACACAGACACACACACCATCCAGATGTTAAAGGAGAACGTTACAAGATAACAAACATGATAAAGACAGCGAGACAGAGAACATTTCACTGCTATGATGAGAAAATGAAAGGAAAACGGCACCGGAGGAAAATACAGTCGATTGTTAACGTTACAGAGGCACTGAGGTAGAGCTGCCCCCCCCCCCACCAAAGATTTTATTGGTCGACCAATAGCCGTCATTCATGGCGATTAGTCGACTAATCGGACTAATCGTCGGAAAAAGTCGCTTTTTGACAACAACAAAAAAAACTAGAAAGAGCATTTTGTAACGGAAAATGCGTGTGAATGCTGAAAGTCGTTGCTGAACCATGCTGAATTAGCAGAATAAATTGACAAAACGTGCAGCCAGGGCCGTTGTCTAGGGGAGAAAGGTGGTGATAACTCTAGGGGCCCAGCGCCCAGTGGGGCCCATAAAAAACCCCAGTAGTCTAATCTTTGTATGACTGATTTATTCTGCGTAAGACCCTGACTAATACTCATAGTACACTGTAAAAACTCTACATCTTTACAAGAATATTTGTCTTATTTCTTGTCCAAATGTCTCATTTCTAGTCAAAACTAATCTCTTTCCACTTAGAATAAGACTCATTACCTAAAAATTAACTTGTTTTTAGATCATTTTCACTTAAATTCACAATAAATAGAAAAATCTGCCAGTGAAAGTAAGTTTTTTGTGCTTGTAATAAGGAAGAAAAACTTGCTCCACTATCAGATTTTTTCTACTTATTCCAAGTGAAAATCTGCTTGAAAGAAGTAAAAAGTGTCTAAAAACAAGCTACTTTTAATATGATGTGTCTTATTTTAAGTAGAATGAGATTTGTTTTAACTAGAAATGACATTTTGACTAGAAATAAGACAAATATTCTTGCTAAGATACTTGAGTTTTTGCAGTGTAATGCTGCATTAGCATCAAAACAAAGAAGGCTAAATAAAAAACCATAATACATACGTAGTCTAAGAAAAAAAAAGGAAAAGTTAGGGGGAGGGGCCCACTTTAGTATTCTTTAAGGGGGCCCAGAATTCATAGCAACGGCCCTGCATGCAGAATGGCATGCAAGAAACATGTCTAAGGCAGGAATCAAACTCATTACTTCAAAATAGTAGTAAAAAAAGCAAGAAGTAGAAATAGAGGACTTCTGTGCAAGGTGTGACTGATTTTTGTGAATTTAAACAAAGTATAATGCCATTTACAGCGAGTTACAAACTGGAGCTCCATCTGCTCAGCTCTGAAAGAAATGAACGGTGGTGATTGGGAGCATTGAGCTTCCTGGCTGCATTTTAAAAATAAAAAATGGTTGTGTGACCTGTCGAAGCGAGCGCGGCTGCACAGGTGGAAGCAGAAGCCGGCCCGGACGCGTCCCGCTCGGCCCTTCCTCTGCTCCAGGTTGGTCTTAGACGCCCACACGGTGGCGTAGTTGGTCATGTTGTTGTGGGACGTGAACAGCTTCACCTTCTGCCTGCAATAACAACAACAACAATAACAACAATAAGAATAAGAAGAATAACAACACATTTAATTTATTTTTATTTCCTTTATAAAGCGCTTTTCAAGAACTCAGAGACACTGTACAGGAAGTAGAGCAACACAAGAAACACAGGAAAGCATAAAACATCAAAAACATTAGAGAGAGAGGGAGAGACAGAGATTAGAGGGAGAGGAGAAAGGAGAGAAAAAGAGGGAGAGAGAAATAAAGAGGGAGAGAAAGAATGTGAGAGAAAGAGGGAGAGACAAATAAAAGCACCAGAGAAATAAAAAGGGAGAGAAAAAGAGAGAGAAATAAAGAGGGAGAGAAAAGGAGAAAGAGGGAGAGAGAAATAAAGAGGGAGAGAAAAGGAGAGAGAAATAAAGAGGGAGAGAAAGAATGTGAGAGAAAGAGGGAGAGAGAAATAAAGAGGGAGAGAAAAGGAGAGAAAGAGGGAGAGAGAAATAAAGAGGGATAGAAAAGGAGAGAGAAAGAGGGAGAGAGAAATAAAGAGGAAGAGAGAAATGAAAAGGAGAGAGAAAGAGGGAGAGAAAAGGAGAAATAAAAAGGGAGAGAAAAGGAGAGAGAAAGAGGGAGAGAGAAATAAAGAGGGAGAGAAAAGGAGAGAGAAAGAGGGAGAGAGAAATAAAGAGGGATAGAAAAGGAGAGAGAAAGAGGGAGAGAGAAATAAAGAGGGAGAGAAGGGAGGTGAGAGAAAGAGGGACAGAGAAAAGGAGAGAGAAAGAGGGAGAGAGAAATAAAGAGGGATAGAAAAGGAGAGAGAAAGAGGGAGAGAGAAATAAAAAGGGAGAGAAGGGAGGTGAGAGAAAGAGGGAGAGAAAAGGAGAGAGAAAGAGGGAGAGAGAAATAAAGAGGGATAGAAAAGGAGAGAGAAATAGAGAGGGAGAGAAAAGGAGAGAGAAAGAGGGAGAGAGAAATAAAGAGGGATAGAAAAGGAGAGCAAAAGAGGGAGAGAAAAATAAAGAGGGAGAGAAAAGGAGAGAGAAAGAGGGAGAGAGAAATAAAGAGGGAGAGAAAAGGAGAGAGAAAGAGGGACAGAGAAATAAAGAGGGATAGAAAAGGAGAGAGAAAGAGGGAGAGAAAAATAAAGAGGGAGAGAAAAGGAGAGAGAAAGAGGGAGAGAGAAATAAAGAGGGGGAGAAAAGGAGAGAGAAAGAGGGAGAGATAAATAAAGAGGGATAGAAAAGGAGAGAGAAAGAGGGAGAGAGAAATAAAGAGGGATAGAAAAGGAGAGAGAAAGAGGGAGAGGGAAATAAAGAGGGATAGAAAAGGAGAGAGAGAAATAAAGAGGAAGAGAGAAATAAAGAGGGATAGAAAAGGAGAGTGAAAGAGGGAGAGAAAAATAAAGAGGGATAGAAAAGGAGAGAGAAAGAGGGAGAGAGAAATAAAGAGGAAGAGAGAAATAAAAAGGAAGAGAAGGAAGGTGAGAGAAAGAGGGAGAGAGAAATAAAGAGGAAGAGAGAAATAAAAAGGAAGAGAAGGAAGGTGAGAGAAAGAGGGAGAGAAAAGGAGAGAGAAAGAGGGAGAGAGAAATAAAGAGGGATAGAAAAGGAGAGAGAAAGAGGGAGAGAGAAATAAAGAGGGAGAGAAAAGGAGAGAGAAAGAGGGAGAGAGAAATAAAGAGGGATAGAAAAGGAGAGAGAAAGAGGGAGAGGGAAATAAAGAGGGATAGAAAAGGAGAGAGAGAAATAAAGAGGAAGAGAGAAATAAAGAGGGATAGAAAAGGAGAGTGAAAGAGGGAGAGAAAAATAAAGAGGGATAGAAAAGGAGAGAGAAAGAGGGAGAGAGAAATAAAGAGGGATAGAAAAGGAGAGAGAAAGAGGGAGAGGGAAATAAAGAGGGATAGAAAAGGAGAGAGAGAAATAAAGAGGAAGAGAGAAATAAAGAGGGATAGAAAAGGAGAGTGAAAGAGGGAGAGAAAAATAAAGAGGGATAGAAAAGGAGAGAGAAAGAGGGAGAGAGAAATAAAGAGGAAGAGAGAAATAAAAAGGAAGAGAAGGAAGGTGAGAGAAAGAGGGAGAGAGAAATAAAGAGGAAGAGAGAAATAAAAAGGAAGAGAAGGAAGGTGAGAGAAAGAGGAAGAGAGAAATAAAGAGGAAGAGAGAAATAAAAAGGAAGAGAAGGAAGGAGAGAGAAAGAGGGAGAGAGAAATAGAGAGGGACAGAAAAGGAGAGAGAAAGAGGGAGAGAGAAATAGAGAGGGATAGAAAAGGAGAGAGAAAGAAAAGCATTAACATGTTAACGAGCTCCAGGTGGATTGTTTATGAACCTTAACGAGCTCTGGCCTGAGGCTCAGAGGTTACCACGGCAACTCGAGGTGGTTACCACGGCGATAGGGCCCCCCAGGCTGAGACAGACAGAAACGTGGAGAAAAAGAGCGATTTTCTGCCTCTGCACTGGTCTCACATTTAGGCTTACTGTGACAAAACGGTAACTCTTATCAGAAAAAAAAAACAGACCATCAGCGCTGTAAGGACTTCCTGAAAAATGTGGTACGATTTGGTGTTTCTACAGTAAATATTTTGGAGAAACGTGCGATTTTAAAACATCGGTCCGTTCTGCTTCTCTCAGAAAATCTTTGTATTGGAGTCAATGAGGAGCAGAGACAGACGTGGCCGCACTTAGAGGCTCAGAGTTTAAATTCTGTAAGTCTCTCTGATATTTTGAGCACATGGTGAGAGACAGAACAAGTTTGTCTACAAATTTGGAAAAAATCATGTGTGTAGAGTGTAAATTGTGGCCGGGCCGAGTGTGGAAAGATAAAAAATGTAGAATTTTTTTGGCCTCTCTCCCACTCTAACCGATGACGTCACCCACTCTGACGTGAACATTCCGTGCAATACACACCCATTATAATCTCATAATTTCTCCAAAAAATGATCATGGTCATTGATCAGGGATTGATCAAAAACTATATGACCTATCAAAACGTGGATTAATACGACAATACACAAGACTTGTGTCTACTGTTTAAAGTTTAAATGGAGTCTCTAGGTGAAAGTATGCCTGAGCAGCAGTAGACAGGAAGTATAGGCGGAGTGAGAAGGTGTGAGACTGACTTGCAGGAGTCGATGACGTAGACGACGTCGTTGATGGTGATGCTCGTCTCCGCGATGTTGGTGGACAGGATCACCTGAAACACGATGACATGAATGAATGAATGAATGAATGAATGAATGAATGAATGCTTTATTTCAAACATGTGAGTAACATATTGCACTTGAAGCACTAGTCGATAAAAACCTCGTATGTTTGAAAAGGAGCAGGAAGAAGCATTATCTTATTAATTCCTATCCCTTCTCATCATCATCAGCATCATCACAGCTGACAGATGTGATGTTGTCATGGTGATGACGTCACCTCACCTTCCTGATGTTGTCGGGAACGGGTTCGAACACCCTCCTCTGCTCCTCGCGGGGGATCTGGGAGTGGAGCGGCAGGATGCGGTACCGGCTACTTCCTGGAAACACACACACAGAGGTTCTGGTCACTGTGTCAGCTCCTCTCCTCCTTCTTCTCCTCCTCCTCCTCTCTTCATCCCCCTCCTCCTCTTCTTACTCCTCCCTTTCCTTCTCCCCGCCTTCTAACTCTTCCTCCTCCTTCTTCCCCTCTGTCTCCCCTCCCTCCTCTTCCTCCTCCTCCTGTCCTCTTCTTACCCCCCCCTTCTAACTCCTCCTCATCCTCTTCCTTTTACTCATCTTCATCCCCCTCCCAGGGGTTAAAGCAAAAAAAATCTTTTGACTGAAATTTTTTTTGCAAGCCCCCCCCCCCAGACTCAGCCTTGTATTTTAAACCTGATGAAGGAACCTTGTTCTAAAAGTGTTGTTTTTTTGATTCTTCAAAAAATGATTCTGAATATGCATAAACCTGAAGATGCACACTGCCTGCAAGCTCTGAAGTGGTCAAAAAGGTGAGTCACCAAACCCCTGGAGGGGGGTCTGGGGGCATTCCCCCCCAGAAAAGAATTGTGATTTTAACACATAAATGAAGCATTCTGGTGAACTCTGTTTCAGATTGAGTGAAAAAAACATTGAGTAGCCTAGGCCTACTGACTAAGGTTCCCCTATCATTGTGAGGTAACAAGTAGGGCCCGACCGATTTATCGGCGAGCCGATTAAATCGGCCGATTACAGCCCATTTGAAACTAATCGGTAATCGGCCAAAACTCGCCGATTGTCGCCGATATTTTCATAAAATGCAGGGAATAAAACTTGGTTTTACTTTGAAAAGATTCCCCCGCAGCGGCGCCGACCTCATGACAAACTCCATCCACTACCACCTCAGTCACAGCACACAGCAGAGTGACTGAGGTGTTGCCACTGGCTTTCTGTTTCCCTTTTTTTTTTTTTTTACCACGGTCGGGTTGTGAATTAATTAATTAATGCTCGTCTCCGGCCGTGTTGGGTCCGAGATTCAACAAGCCGGTCGGAGTCGGGTTTTACCGTTATATACCGGCACGGCAGTATGATCATTTATCACCAATAAACACAGTAGATGAGGGTGAGTGA
Source organism: Trachurus japonicus (assembly GCF_045865225.1). Lineage (NCBI taxonomy): Eukaryota > Metazoa > Chordata > Actinopteri > Carangiformes > Carangidae > Trachurus > Trachurus japonicus. The sequence goes on along the minus strand of NC_140923.1, from coordinate 2,579,858 downwards.
CTGAGCTGAGGCTGTGACGGGTGGGGGGGCCGCGGTGTGGAGCGGTGCGGGACTCTGACTGCAGCGGGGACGATCATGTCTCTGCTCCGTGACACTGCTGTGAGACTGACCGCCGGTGAGCGCTGTGACACGGTGCCGGGCACGGCAGCAACCGCTGATCGCTTTTGATTGAAAAGAGAGGGAGAGAGAGAGAGAGAGAGAGAGAGAGAGAGAGAGAGAGAGAGAGAGAGAGAGAGAGAGAGAGAGATGCCGTGCCATGTAAAAAAAAACAACAAAAAAAAAGTATCACGTGTCATGACTTCCTGTATTTGGCCCTTCAAAGTAAAAGCCCATATTGATTTTGACTTCATTTTGACAAGACAGGGCTTCAAATGTTGTTGTTTTTTCATGCAACCAATCGACCAATGAAATTTTAGTCGGCTAATGATTTTTTGGTCGACCAGGCAGCCCTAATTTATATATTATATAATATATATAGATATATTATTATAGTAATACAATTTTAAAACTTAATAAAAAAATAATAATAATCGGCCGATTAATCGGTTATCGGGTTTTTTTCCCCCTAATAATCGTAATCGGCATCGGCCCCAAAAAATCCATATCGGTCGGGCCCTAGTAACAAGGCAAGAATGGCTGGAGTGAATGAAACTTAAACTGAACTCAGAACTGGTCTAGTGGGGAGCAAAAACAAATCTCAAGGCATTAATTTAGGGTTCTGGACCTGGTCTGGACCATTCAAGGGCCCGTTTCCTCTGCTATTTGTCCGCGCACCGCGGACATGCACGGTAAAAAAAAAAAAAAAAACGAAACCGAATGCGCGCCGCCACGTCCGCTCGGACCAACATATGACCAACAGGTCCGCTTGCACCGACGTCAACAGCGGCAGGAGACCCAACGCTACTACGTACCGGTATAGACCGGTATAGACCGGTATCTGCCTCCAGCGAGTGACTGAGTCACGTCACTGGGCTCATACGTGCAGGCAGGCCAGGGTTGCCAGATAGTGCGAAAAATATCCCCCACACTCTTACTTTTTTACTTCACTGATTAACGGGAGAGATTACCGACCGGGAGCCGACCTCCACCCTCCCCTCCTGTGCTCGCGCCGCCCCCCACCTCCCTGTTGAGAACCACTAGGCTAATACAACGGTCCTGGCTAGTTTTATTGGTTGAGAGCAGCGTTAGTAAACCACAACAAAAACACGCGTAGCCTTTTTTTCTCCCCTCATTTTTTCTCATTGATGGAAATCCGTCGTGGCGACGGAGAACTTTAACCCCTGCCCTCCTCCTCTTCCTCCCCCTCCTGTTCTCCTTCTTTTCTTACCCCCCCTCCTCTTCCTTTTCAGATTTCAGATTGATTTATTTTTTTAAAATGGGAACAGTACATATTGATGGACATTGACATGTAAATATGTGGGATTGTAGCCAAGTGGCTAATTTCCACCCCCAGTCCCATTGGCAGGTTGATGTTTAGACATAAAAAACAATGAAGATAAAAAGTACAAGAGGCAGGACAGGACTAGGACAATAAAACACCTTGACATCTGACACAAAACATATATGAACGACATAAGTTATAAAGTGCTACAGTGCTAGTTAAAGTGCTATGTGCTAAAGTGCTGTTGGCTAAAGTGACGAGTGCATAAGTGCAAGATTGAATTTAATTTAATTGCACGATGCCCCAATAAAGTGCAGGATCGACTTAAACTGCACCATCCCATAGCACACGACTGCACATGCAGATGTGTGTCCAATATTGCACAAAGTTTGTATACATAAATGTATTATGTACACACCATTGTATGAAATTGAGATACATATGTATGTATATGTATACACAATACAGAAAAGGAAGGAAAAAAAGAAAATACGTGGTAGTGGTGCCCCATACAATCAACCAATCAGGGGAACATACACTATACAACATACACTCCCCCTCCTGTTCTCCTCCTGTTCTTACTCCCTCCCCCACTCTAACTCCTCCTCTTCCTCCCTTTCTCCCCGCCCCCCCTACCGAAGTGTGGGTTGGTCTCCAGGTGCCTCTGCATGGAGAAGATGAGGTTCCAGCCGGGGAGGAAGATGAGCACGGCGCCGGCCACCTGCAGCGTCTCGATGTAGCGCAGCAGCTGCTCCACCAGCTCGAACGACGTCTCCTTCTCGCTGATCTGGGACATGGAGCGCTTCGTCGCCTCCGTGTAGTCCGGCCCGCACAGCACGTTGCAGTTCGTCTGCACGCACACACACACACACACACACACACACACACACACAGGGACACACACACGACAAATGTGAAACATAGTTAGAGCACTAGACAGGCCTCAGGAAACAACTTCACCTTGCCTTCACCTAAAACTAGGGATGTCACGATTATACATTTTCTTGGTACGATTATTGTCAGAGAAATAATCACGATGTTACGATTATCACGATTACCAGTCCCTCCAGGATTTCGCGGGCTTTTTTGGGGATTGTTGCGGCCTAAAATGCCTGATTTTGCGGCCACATTTTGAAAAAATTGCGGTGCATGTTGCGATGTTTTAAGCGGTTTTGTTGCGATTAAATTGCGGGAGACAGCGAAAGTTGCAAAAAAAAAAAAAAAGTTGCAGTTTTGTTCTGAATAATTAAAAATCTAAGGAAAATTTTGAAATGTCACAAAATAATGTGAGGTCCTGTTATACCAGCAATTTTCCACCTGTTAAGAAAGGCACAGGAAAATTACATAGAGTTGAAAGTTGTTTTACTTTTAATTAAAATGTCTGTTTAAAAAACGTGGTAAAAGAACTGTTTTACAGTAAAATGACTCAAGTCCACTTTCAACCACCGCTCCGTCCAGACTCGCTCTCTGCTGTGCAACTCGCAGAAAGCACCGACAATTGGTCCAATTTGCGGAAAACTTGCGGTGATTGTACAAAATTGCAAGATCGCAAAAATTTGCGGGGATTGGCTGAATTTGCGTTAATTGTTGTGATCGCAACAACGCGAATTCCTGGAGGGACTGGATTATTATGCACTAATTAAAGCAGAAGTAAGTGATATATTTGTGTTAATATAAGTCTTAAATAGTTGTATCTTCCGACAGCAATCACTTCTATAGAGTGTTTGGTCTGAAACACGGGTCTGTCAGTCACTCTGCTCTGCTGTAAGCCGAGGAGAAAACTTTTATCGTATCCTACAGTTTTTATCCAATGAGGAGAGAGAACGGCATAAAGGGGCAGTCCTCTCTGTGTGTGCAGCCAAGGGACGCCGTGAATGTGGTGACGTAGGGACGAGGACTGTTATGGTGCGTTCAAGGAAACTCGTATTTTTCCAACCGTGAAGTGGTACCAGTTCGATCTGGTACGAGTTCACGGGTCAGAAGTTACGAGTGGCCGTTATAGTGACTTTCACAGGTAAAACAGGTCAGAAAAACACGAGTGGGTTGCCTGGAACGCTACAAAGTCGTAAGTTGTGACTTGAAGCTGTAATTTACGATTTCAAAAGCCTGCCTGGAACGCAGCATTAGCGAAAACGACCGGACCACTTACTTCTGCTTTAATTTCACAACACTATGAATGTGTAAAATCAAATATAGTCAAAATATAACTACATTACTCACTGTTTACACAAAATATTTCAAGTAACTATTAATATATGAGTAGTTATCAATCCTCCAGTGGAAATGTTTGAAATATTCAGGTCATAAACTGTTAATTTAAGTTTATTTTAGTCGTTTTTTGTTTTGTTTTGTTGTTTTTTTTTAAATACAAATGAGACGCTAACATTTAAATTCCTACCAATTCAGTGTTACGTTACGTTAAATGGACCAGTATCTGAGCATTCACCTTTACTTTGGTGCCACTTGGTTCCAACATCATCTTTTTTAGGAAGTGACGGTATTTAGGAATTTTTACGATCAATTGATTGTGACATTTAATACCGCGATTAATTGTGAAAAGAAGTAATTGCGACATCCCTAGTCAGAACCAGCCGGCTGAACGCTAAATTAAAGGAAGAAGAAGCGGCGGCTCCTTACGTCCTCGTCTCCTCCGTCCTCGTCCTTGTCCTTCTTCTTGCGGTCCATGGGCGGAGGGACGAAGTTGGTCATCTGGATGCAGTCCTCCAGGAAGTACTCTGCACACACACACACACACACATATTATTATATTTATGCTAAACATATCAAGAGTAGTTAACGTTTATAATTTAGACTTTAGACTTTATTTATCTGCACATATAAAATAGAAGAAAGACAGTTACTTATCTCTCTTACTAGTGAGAAAGATACGGGGGAAAAGAAATGTGCAGGTGAGGTCTGAAACCCAAAAGGCTTCTAACATGACCTCACCTTGACCTAACGAATAATTGAAACACAGTAGAGAAATAATATTCACAAGGTAGAGAAATAACAAAATAAAGGGGAAAGGATGGGAAGGGGAAATAATAGTAATGATAACAACACTTAATAAATAAATAAATAAATGGAAAGAAGTTAATTTTGATAACCGCTGGTAAAAAAAAAAAAAGCACTTATGAGACGTTGGTTAATCCCCGATCCACCCACAATACAGGAGTGGATAAGTATTGTAAATGACATTTACCTCATGGAAAGGATTACCTTCTCCCTCCGCCTTCAAAAAATCATATTTAATGGGTGACCTTGCAATGCTGTTAATTATTTTATTTTTCTTTATTTTTTTGAATGTTTTGTTGGATCTAAAGATTAATCTGCATCACTCATACTTTACTTCAAAACTGCCTGGCATACATACAATACATTCTTTATTTGCTCTTTTATGTAGGTCTATCTTTCCCAGTTTGTTCAAAGTTTTTAGATGTAATTCATTTACCTTTGTGTATTTTGTTTATTGTTTTATACACACATAAAAAAAATGAATTGTGAGTGGCAGAAGTAACATTGTATGTTCCCTGAAAGTAACTACTGTATTGTAATGCTCTCACAAAATAGAAATAAAAAATGTCCAAAAAAAGGAAAGAAGTTAGAAAAAAAGCAACAAAAAAAACTGATACAGATAAATTAAGTTCAAGTAAACACAAAAAAGATAAAAAATCATCAGATAATGTCACATATACACTACTCACAAAAGGTTAAGGATATTTGACCAGAATCTCCCTTTAAAAAGTTCATGCTGCTACAGTGATATGAAGGTGTTGTGTGTCTGTGATGATGTGTCACACCTTGGACAGGGAAGGTGCGTCCGAACACCTCGATGATGGGGCAGTTGAAGAAGTATTCTCTGAACATGGTGGTGTCGATGGTGGCCGACATCAGGAGGACGCGCACCTCGGGGTAGGTCTGGACCACGTCGCGCAGCACCACCATCAGGAAGTCCGTCTGCACGCACACACACACACAAAACAAACACAGGGTTAGGGGTTTCTGATTCGCAACGTCCAGATTCGATTCAAATTTCAATTGCATATCGATTAATTCATAGTAATTTCAGTTTTAAAACCAATTTTTCTTGGTTATTAAAGGGATTTTCACAGAACTAATGCAGCAAACTGTACAAAGATGGAATTCTCCTACCTGGTGCATCATTAAAAATATGAATGTTTACATTAAAAATTGACCTAAAAGCAGTTACATTCACTTTTAAATCATTTAAATCACATTATAGACCCACCTCTTCTCACTGGCCTTCAACTTTTTATTTTAGTGATTTCTATTGTTAATCTATGTTGATAATTTACGCTGTTTTTTTAGTCTATATTGCCGGCACCAGATTGTATTTATGTTGTGCAGAACTTTGGATCCTGCGGAAACCCTGTTTTGAAATCCCTCCGCCCAGCAGCCGTGTCTGGAATGTAGTTCCGGCTGCATTTCCCTCTAAAACAACTCTGTCTGGTAGCGTTGTGTTATTAACACAGTTTTTATTTGGACCTAACCAACTCACGTATCCCTCCGCCCAGGGTTAGCGCCCGCCGATCAGCAGTTGGTTAGGTCCAAATAAAAACTGTGTTTTTCCTGCACTTTGAAGGGCTGGAAAAAATTATATTATAGTGAACAATGGAACTGTGTATTTTTTTCAGGTAAAACCTCTTTTAGGGCTATTATGGGCTGGCGTTGCTAACGGGAGGAGTGCAGAGAGTCTTCTACTGCAATTAAAGTACTTAGGGGCTATTTGGAGATCATACAACCCCACTTTAAAAAAATGATACTATCCCTTTAACGTGAACACCGATTATGGTCTGTCCTTTCTCCCCACAGTCACTGAAGTAAATTTTGGACTCATTTTCCACAAGCCACATCTCTTCTGAACAGTTTGACACCAAAATGGCAGTTTTCAGACGGACACATCAGGAGAAAATCAAACTTTGTTAAACTCACGTTGATGTCTCTCTCGTGGATCTCGTCCACGATGACGTGGCTGATGCCTCTGATCCCGGCCTCCAGCTTCCTGAGCAGAACTCCTGAAACACGACCAGCACAGTCCGGATCAGAACGGGAATTAACGGGAATATATGGCAATAAATCAGAAATGTACCAAATTGGAGGTTGGCCCTTAACGGGGAACTTAAATGTAGTTGTGAAAAATATATTGTAGCAGCTAAAACAACCAGATGTAATGCAAGTACACTTGAATATCTATGGAAAGCGAAGTGTTTTCACTACATTTCCCATGAGCCTCCGCAGCGCACTATAGTAATATTTTAGTCAACATTCATGTTTTTGTTGTTCAGTAAAAGAATTGATTGTTCATATAAGAATTAAAACTTGAAAAGATAAGATAAAGTCTCACAATTTATAAATCTGTTGAAATGTCGTGTTTTTTTAATTGTATTATTTTGCATGGATGTCTGTTTATTAGGGGTGTCACGATAAATTAATGAAAATAAAATTATGATAAAGTACAGATATAAATATATTTGTTTCAAAACCTTGGGGGCAATTTTGGCCCCTGGATCATGATTTTTGGGGGCATTCTTGGTAAAATTGTTACCTTTATAGTAAATAAATTATTTAAATGTGACCATTAGTGCCTAATGTGATACATTATGGAAATTGCATCACTTATATGTATACCATCTTTTGAAATAATAATAAAAATGTGATGAATAAAACCAATGATCGTAGACTAGACTAGTCTGAAAATAGCATAGGCGTCTGTGCTGTAAGAAAAAGAAAGAAAAAATTGAGAATCGAATCGAATCATGACCCTAAAATCGAAAATCAAATCGAATCGAGGATTTGGAGAATCGTGACACCCCTACTGTTTATGGCAAAAAAAAAATTACATTTATGTTTGGATATGATACAGCTTGTTTAAATTACCCCCAATTTCCAGTTAATTCCCATAAATTCCCATAATTCCCACGGAAAGTTAGTTTCCAATTTGGAACATTTCCAATATTCCCCAGCTTGACTTCCCATGGAAAGTTTCAGACGTACCCACGGTGCAGAAGAGGACGCTGGCGTGCGGCCGGGGCAGCACGGACTCGAAGCGGACGCTGTAGCCGCAGCTCTTCCCCAGGTCCTCGCCGCGCTCGTACGCCACGCGCTCCGCCACCGAGACGGCACTGATCCGCCTGGGCTGCTCTCACACACACACACACACACACACACACAACACACACAGAACATCCAGATGTTAAAGGAGAACGTTACAAGATAACAAACACCATAAAGACACAGAAGAAGGTAACTATGGTAACGGCTCTGATCCATCTCCTGGTCTCTGCGGTCATTTAGGCAAGGCAAGGCAAGGCATCTTTATTTATACAGCACATTTCATACCAAGGCAACTCAATGTGCTTTACATAAAGACAAAACATTAAAAAAAGAAGCATAAGACAGAATAAAAACAAACAAAACACTGAAAACAGAGTTAAAAGCAAGAGCAAATAAAAGTAAAATAAAAGAAAATAGATAAAGTTTTAAGTTCTCAGCTATAAGCACGTGAAAAGAGAAATGTTTTTAACCTGGATTTAAAAGTGCTGACAGTTGGGACTGATCTCAGTTCTGCTGGTAGTTTGATCCAGTTGTTGCAGCATCACAGCTAAATGCTGCTTCACCATGTTCACCAAATTCAGTTTTTGAATTAAAATTCTGATATTTGCCAAACTTCATCAACCATGACTCCAAAATATTCTCAATTTTTTTCAGAAAGATTGAAAATGTATTTATCAAGAATTTGATGGTATATGTTTACAGTCATACCTTTTCATGCACTGTAGGCTAAATTTTTGATAAATCAAAAATCTGAGAAACAAGTTTTGTGGAGGACGGTCTGGAGATGCTCTGTAGCAAGTTTGGTGTCAATTGAGCAAAAATTGTAGAAGTTTTACAGTTATTGAAAAAAACAGAGTGATGGACTTCATAGGAAAAAAAAGGCAAATTTGACAATATGCTAATATTGCTATGATATGTGTTAAAAATGCTTATGAGTGTATTATAACAGTTCAACACATTGGAAAATATACAATACACGATGAAAAATATACAAAACAGCTATAGGCCTACAGTAGATTTTTGAAGCTCACTAGCCAGTTGGCCACTGAGCAAATAAGTTAAGTTTGAACCCTGCTTGTTAGTTCTTACAGACTGCACCTTTAACCACCTCTAGTAGTGCGTGAGGTGAGGTGAGGTGTGTGTGATGCGTGGCGTTACCTGGGTGACCACGATGTTGCAGTCCGAGGCGCGCCCCCCCTTGATGAAGCGGTCCAGGATGTACTGAGGGACCTGCGTGGTTTTGCCGCAGCCCGTGGCTCCTCTGATGATGACGACCGAGCTGCTCTCCAACGCCGCCATGATGTCGTCCTCAAACTGCTTCACGGGCAGCTGCTCGCGGTCCGACAACATCTGGACACACACACACGCACACAGATGTTCATAAAACCATATGATGAGCATCATCTTAAGTTGTCAGAACAAAAACATCTCAAACAATGTCAACTTTGCATCAAAAGTGACATAACTTACCGAATGACACTTAACCACAGCTGTCAGAAGGATTCATTGATGGTTATGACAGTGTTATGTCAATCTTATGAACACCTATTCAAGTACATGGGTTAAAGCAAAAAAAAATCTTTTGACTGAAATTTTTTCAAGCACCCCCCCCCCCCCCAAGCGTTCCTTCGTCCGGTGCATAAATCAGATTTTAAACCTGATGAAGGAACCTTGTTCTAAAAATGTTGTTTTTTTGATTCTTCAATAAATGATTCTGCATATGCATAAACCTGAAGATGTAGCTACACTGCCTGCAAGCTCTGAAGTGGTCAAAGATTGCTTCAGGTGGGTTAACAATAGTCATGATTACAGGACCAGGGCAAGTCTTTATAATGTCAACACAGCGACTTTCAGAACAGCAGTAGGGAAAAGCACTTTTGCCTACAGTGGGGCTTTAGCGTGGAACAGTCTCCCTGCTTCAATTAAATTAATCAGCTGGAAACACAGGTTTAAAGCAGCAGTGAAGAGGTGGTGGATGGACGGCTTAAAGCAGTAGAGTATTTCCTCCATCATCCTGCAACGTGCTTCCGAGTAACTTAGGTGTGCACTTTTTCCTTAAGGTGTATTGCAAATGCACATAATCCTCGTTGTGTATTGTGTATTGCAAAGCTGTATTTAACTGTACTGTAAATGACTGTTTAGTAGTAATTATTTCAATGTTAATGTTTTATCACCTAGTTCGGATTGTCTTAGAGGACCACAGTGGAAATAAGTCCTGGACTTTTCTGTGTTATCCTCGTCAGTTATTTATTTTTTTGTATTTCTTTTCTACTGACAAATAAATCAAATCAAATCTAATCAAATAAAAAAAAAAGGTGAGTCACCAAACCCCTGGAGGGGGGTCTGGGGGTGTTCCCCCCCAGAAAAGAATTGTGATTTTAACACAAATGAAGCATTCTGGTGAACTCTGAGAAGAACATGAAGGGAACATTTGTTTTAGATTAAAAAAAAACAAAAAACATTGAGTAGGCCTACTGACTGAGGTTCCTAACTTCCTATCATTGTAAGGCAACAAGGCCATGTTGGGTAAAAAAAGGAAAAGCACTGAGCTCTGATACAGCAGAGAGAGACAGAGAAGGGAGGGGTGAGCATGAGGAAACCAAGAGAGTGCTGAGGAAGCAAGGGAGGAGTGGTCAGGGTGTGCGCATGCGTGGGAGTGCATCGTAAGTTTGGTGTCTAGGTGCCTACAGAGGGAGTCAAGGGGGGTAACATAGATAACGCCCGTCAGCAAGACTGTGTGGCGCCAATGAAGCTGAACTTGGGATGAACCCCAACACGTGCCATAGTAAGACACGTCCATGAAGGCGGGGATTAGCATCGTGCGATGTCGTGTAATTTTAGTTGAACAAATCAGCGGGGCAGATCGTGTCGAACCATCATCGTCAACCGTCATTTGAATAGAAGGGAGGATCGTAAATAAAAAGCGAAGACAAAGAGATAGCAACTTAGTCTGATCCGGAACAGGCTCGGGTTTATGTCCATTTTTTCTAAGCAGCGTAAACTCTACTGCACCAAAGCTCAGTCTACTCTGATCGCCTTGTGGAGCTATTCTTATACTCTGATGGGATTTTTCTTATAACTTTGATGAACAACTTTTATAACCTTTGAGCATATTCGATACCATAATTTTGTACTAATTACATGTTGGAATAAAAGGATCCTTGATCGCAGCTGGCCCTGTTTTGGATCTTATTTTTCCTCCGACAACCAGAATGGCTGGAGTGTATTAACTTAAACTGAACTCAGAACTGGTCTAGTCGTTGGGAGCAAAAACAAATCTCATATTTTACATCTAGGGGTCTGGACCAGCCATTCAAGGGCCCGTTTCCTCTGCTATTTGTCCGTGCAGCGGTGCACCGCGGACATGCACGGTGAAAAAAAAAAAAACGATACCGAATGCGCGCCGCCACGTCCGCTCGGACCGCGGCCACTCGGAGAAACAGGTCCGCTTGTGCCGACGTCAACAGCGGCAGGAGACCCAACGCTACTACGTACCGGTCCGGTATCACTGCCTCCAGCGAGTGACAGTCACGGCACCGGGCTCATACGTGCAGGCAGGCCAGGGTTGCCAGATAGTGCGAAAAATATCCCCCACAATCTTACTTTTTAATTCAATCTTACATTACGGATTACTTTAACCCCTGCAAGTAAAGTGTTACACAGATGTTCACGCCCCCCCACCCCCCTCCCTCACTGACCTTCTGCAGGTTCTCGTCGTGCTGCAGCTGGTCCATCAGCTCGGCGTGCAGGTCGCCGCTGATCTGCTCCGGCGTGCACTGAAACACACGGCGAGGTCACACAGACACAGAGTGAGTACAGTCGTCTGTCTTTGACCAGTCACCAGCTCAGTTTCTTGTGCATAGAGATGATATTTGTCCTGTAGTCACACTTCAGTATTGTGCAGGCAGCTCTCTTCTGTATTACATTGTAGTTTATTTAACATGTATAATAACACAGTGGCATTGGACCAAACTGCTGCTGGGCAATAGTCCAGATGTGAGATTATTATTGATTGGATTGCTGTTTTCAAGATGTTTGGATTCATAAAAGTTGCATGTCTTCTTAGAATTGATATAGTATCTCTGCCCATCTTTGCAAATCATATTATTAATAGGTTTTTTCCAAGATAATTTGTTATCAACTATCACTCCCAGCAATTTGGTCTCACAGATATGATAGATATATCATTTATTTTAACATTTAATACAGGATTTCTATCAATATTATAATTTGAGCCTATAATCATGCAGCTAGTTTTAGATATGTGAGGTCAGAGCTGCAGCTGTTCCTGAACATCTGGACCCTGTGTGTGTGTGTGTGTGTGTGTGTGTGTGTACTGACGTAGGCCAGCGGGCCCTCGTCGATGTTGCTGCTGGTCCAGGGGTTCCAGTTGACCTGCGGCGGCGACCAGGGCACCACGCCGGCGCCGCTCTGACGCTGCGACGGCTCGAACGACGCCATCTTGGCCTGGACCAGAGACACCGAGCCGCCGGGCTCTGCAGGCTGCACGGGACGGGACGGAGAACAGGAGAACAGCACACGGTAGCGTTCAATTAAAGGGATAGTTCAACATTATACAGGAATCTTGAAGTTAATTTTAAAACCTTTTTAAGACTTTTTCAAGACCTTCTCAATATTTTTAGTACCTCACCGCCACTTCAAGCTGTAACCATTTACATCAGTGGCACTTTTAACTGAACAGTTTTAGTTTGTGATAAAGACTATAGACCACTATGATACAACATAATTCAAAATAGGCTGGGATAATAAATAAAAGGCAAAGTTGATCAAAAAATAAAACAAAAAAACATTGCTCCACTCAAAAAACAAAAACAACAATCTTCTTTTCTATTTTATGAACTGGTTCATGTTTGTTTTTTAATAAAATGAATAAATTCACACACTTTTACAATGTTTTTTAGGACTCAAACTCTTGGACAGCTAATTCAGAAAAAATACCTTCAAAATTTAAGACTTTATAAAGTTGTGAAAAGACTTTTTAATACTTTTTAAGGGTCTTAATTTTCCCAAAATTGATTTATCACCTTTTAATACTTTTCAAGACCCCGCGGATACCCTGATTTTGTCAAATTCCCCCATCACCATAATCCCTATAGTCATAGCAGTAGGTTTGTTACCTTTAATTGTCGGTGCAAGCTGTTTTTAGAACGGCGGAGCAGAGCCGTGAGCTGCTCAGAGCTACGCTACGGAGGCTCATTATGGGATTTCTTGGTTTCTCTCATCACAAACTCATCAAATACACAATCCAACAACTCCACAACGCTCTGGTGGACAAGTTGTGAGCTGCACATTCACCACGCTATGAGATAATAACACAACGTTACCACACAGAGTTGTTTTAGATGGAAATACAGAGACTGATGATGAAAAACTGTCCCTGAAGGCAACACGCATCAGTGGTTTTGCATGAATTTCCCTCTAAAACAACTCTGTGTGGTAACGTTGTGTTATTATCTCATAGCGTGGTGAATGTGCAGGTGATAGTAGTAGTGACTCACCGGCGGCGGGATGGAGACTCCCAGCTCCTGGACCATGTTCTCCAGCTGCTGCTGAAGCTCCGGAGGAACGCTGACCTCGAACGCCTCCAGCTGCACACACACACACATTAACACACATTAACACACATTAACACACACACATTTACACACACGGTGTCAGCAGGTTGTGTGATGTTATCCAGACGCGGTGGCGGCGGCGCAAACATTGGCTTAAGCAGCAGCAGAAATGTGAACATTAACTTCTCTCAAGTCACTGTCAATACAGCATTTTACTAATGTTTAATCTATTTAATCTGTGCAATTTCTTAATCTAATCTTTGTAGCTGTGTTTATTTATTCATGATATCTATTCACTGTATTTGTATTATTGCACTTGTTGTAACGGTATTCAGTATCTTTTATCCTTCTTTAGCCTGACCAGGGACAAAGACTGCAAACTAGCTGAAGCTAGACGTCTTGTATGCATCGCATTTTTCATTCTTTGTGGCAATGTTGTAGCTATGTATGTCTGTCTATGTCCCCATTAAATAAACATTAAAATAAATAAATAAATACCGTCTCCCCCTCCTTCTTCTTGGCGAGGCCGCTGAAGGCCTCAACGACGCCCAGGTGATACAGCTGTCGCACCAGAGAGAGAGCGCAGGACTGAGCCGCCAGCTTCTTGTTGGAGCCGTGCTCACGCGCCGTGACCCCTGCACACACAGACACACACACACACACACACAGTGATCAAGCGGTGTGATAAAAGCGTTTAAAAAAAAAAAGTTTTTTTTTTTTTCATGTCTATTGTGTTTCGTGTGAATGCGTCATTACAGTTCACTGTGTTGAGACTTAGGCTGTGTCCTAATCCCCCCCTACTCACTATATAGTGACCAGGCCATTTTGTAGTGGTGTCTGAATGTTTAGTGATTATTAATGTTCACTATATAGTGACTGAATCTATCCCACAATTCACCGCCAAATGTAGTGAACATCCGATGGTCACTAACCGGAGCAAGATATCCCATCATGCATTGCGGTCACGGATCGCCGTTACCACACTGGCCCAGAGCGACCGGTGTAGCTACCAAATAAATGAAGTAGTGACCGGTGTAGCTACCAAATAAATGAAGTAGTGACCGGTGTAGCGACCAAATAAATGAAGTAGTGACCGGTGTAGCTACCAAATAAATGAAGTAGTGACCGGTGTAGCTACCAAATAAATGAAGTAGTGACCGGTGTAGCTACCAAATAAATGCAGTAGTGACCGGTGTAGCTACCAAATAAATGCAGTAGTGACCGGTGTAGCTACCAAATAAATGCAAGTAGTGACCGGTGTAGCTACCAAATAAATGAAGTAGTGACCGGTGTAGCGACCAAATAAATGAAGTAGTGACCGGTGTAGCTACCAAATAAATGAAGTAGTGACCGGTGTAGCTACCAAATAAATGAAGTAGTGACCGGTGTAGCTACCAAATAAATGCAGTAGTGACCGGTGTAGCTACCAAATAAATGCAGTAGTGACCGGTGTAGCTACCAAATAAATGCAAGTAGTGACCGGTGTAGCTACCAAATAAATGAAGTAGTGACCGGTGTAGCTACCGGTGTAGCTACCAAATAAATGAAGTAGTGACCGGTGTAGCTACCAAATAAATGAAGTAGTGACCGGTGTAGCTACCAAATAAATGAAGTAGTGACCGGTGTAGCGACCGGTGTAGCTACCAAATAAATGAAGTAGTGACCGGTGTAGCTACCAAATAAATGAAGTAGTGACCGGTGTAGCTACCAAATAAATGAAGTAGTGACCGGTGTAGCTACCAAATAAATGCAGTAGTGACCGGTGTAGCTACCAAATAAATGCAAGTAGTGACCGGTGTAGCTACCAAATAAATGAAGTAGTGACCGGTGTAGCTACCAAATAAATGAAGTAGTGACCGGTGTAGCTACCAAATATGCAGTAGTGCAGCAGCCTCAATAAATGTGTCCAGCTGCCAGAGTTGTCCGGTCACGGCTTCCACAGACTCCCACAACAAATGTCGGAGCAAATTTCCTAACAAGTGTTATAAACTGACCACAGACTCTGGATAGCGATGCTAATTTCTGTTAGCCCGACTATGGTGTTTTACATTAACGTTAGCATTAAGCTAGCGGACTTTATGCTTAGTTGTGACACTGGCTGTGTGTGTTTTGAATGTTGTTTCAAACTATGTGGGTTTGATTGAACATATTTGATGCTTAAATATATATATTACCACTTAATATATATTATTATTACTTTACTCCTCTACACCGGCCGTTACCATGGTTGTATCCATGGTACCTGCACTGGCCGTTACCATGGTTGTATCCATGGTACCTGCACTGGCCGTTACAATCGCGGTCGGAACGTTTTAATTACGCAACGTCCCCTCCCCTTCCTCCTTCTCTTCTCCTTCTTTCTTTCCTTCTTCTTTCTTTTCTCCTCCTCCCCTTCTTCCCTCCTCCTCCGCTGTCCTCCTTTCTTGTGTAGTATGTGTGTGTAGTGTGTAGTGTGTGTAGTGTGTGTCTTACTTCTGCCCAGCTGCCTCACAAACAGCGTCATCTCTGCGATGAAGCTCCTGCAGAGATTAAAACACGCGTCACACGTCTCCACTTCCTGTCTTGCCTTTCACAATAAGAGCCTCGAGGAGCGGCTGCAGTGCTGCACTCACCTCTGCTGCAGTCAGGAGGAAGCCTGTATGTTTTTCTGCCAGACTCAGATTAAACGGACCGGTTCTTGGCCGGTTCTGATCCGGTTCTGGCGGCGGTGGCGGTAGCGGCGGCGGTCTGCCCTGCCGTGAACAGCGACACCAGAAATCACAACCAGACTCGTCTTGAGCAGCTCGGAGCGTCACCATGGGAACGGCTTTAGTTTCACCTAAACCCCGTCCCCATGTCTTGGTCCAGTGTGGCTGTGAGTTCTGGTGTCACAGTTGTTCACCGTCGTCACCATGGCAACTAACCAACACTGACATGAGGCGGGCTCAGAGTGTGTTTCTGTTTCTGTGTGTTTGATCTCTCTGGTGGTTTTTGAGTTCACAGTAGAGTCCGGCAGAAAAACATACAGGAACGTCCTGAGGGCCGGACCACACACACACACACACACACACACACATACATACACACACACACACACACACACACACACACACACACACACACACATACATACACACACACACACACACACACACACACACACATATACACGCACACAGACACACACACACACACACCAACATCACCATCTTGCATCCTGTACCTGTGAAGAAGCTAGCTAACTCACTGTTAGAGAAGAAGGAGGAGGAAAAGATTAAGAAGAAAGAAAGAAAGAAGAAGGAAAGAAAGAAAGAAAGAAAGAAGGAAAGAAAGAATGAAAGAAAGAAGCAGAAGGAATGAAAGAAGAAAGAGAAAGAAAGAAAGAAAGAAAGAAAGAAAGAAAGAAAGAAAGAAAGAAAGAAAGAAAGAAAGAAAGAAAGAAAGAGAAAGAAAGAAAGAAAGAAAGAAAGAAAGAAAGAAAGAAAGAAAGAAAGAAAGAAAGAAAGAAAGAAGTGACACTGGTTGTGTCAGTGTCACTTATTGATAAACCAGTGGAGTCTGATTGGCTGAAATAGATCAATTACAATGTCGACATTCAGTCAGAATTCATCAAACTACAGATACCGGCTGTTTTAGAAACCGCATACTACCGTACTGCCTACTACATACTGCGTTATATGTACTGTATACTGCATACTGAATGTGGGATTCAGTATACTACTTCAGCAGACCGACGCCGTTGTCATCACAGTATGCAGTATACGAGTTTCCCAGAATGCATTTCGCTGCAACCGGTAGCGGTAGCTGTAAAACAGGCTAAAAGGTGTTTTATTTCTCGCTCTAGTGCTGTTATTATGTAACTTTATTAAGTTTTAATATTTGTTCATGAGAGAAAGTAACTGTTTAGATCCCAAATATACGGCCAGTTGATCCAAACGACGACTGTTTAGAAGTTTGCTCTGCAGAGCTGCTCGGCCGGCCAACCTCCGTCGTCATCCCGGGGGAGAAAACCATCGCTAATGAACTTACCCACAGGTTTTTAGAGGTTTACCACCGGCTGGTTAAGTTATTTTTAGGAGATAAATGTTGGTCTCATTGACGAAATCTAACAATTGTGGCAGTAGCATTAGTTAGTCTGAATGTAAAGTGAAGCTTCCTGTGTGTATTGGACAGAAGAGCAGCGCTGCCTCGGGGCTCTGGAGCCTAACGTTACGGACAGAAATCACCACATTTACAAAAAATAAATAAATATTTTACAATGAACACATCAGTCTGCATTAAGTTTTATTTTATTAAACTATAGTTACGGTCCACAGCTACACTACCGTCTTTGGTTGCGGTTAGACGTCAGGGGCGCATTGCATTGTGGGATACAGTACGCGATATAGACTGGTCAGATACTGGAAATATTTTCCGAATCAGTACGACATCCGGGAACTTTTCACATACTGTAGATTTAGCTTTTGTTCGCATACTGTATACATACATACTACATTTTGGCCAAATCAGTACGTACTAACAGTATAGTATGCGGTTTCGAATACAGCCACTGAATATTCTAACAGTTGGTCTGAGTGTGACGACGACATCATCAGTAGTGAATAACAGCTAACGGGTTTGAGTGGGTTCTGGTCCAGACCTGTTGTGGTCCGGTCCCACTTGGCTGTATTTATACTCAGCGCTGGTTTTCTCCTTCTGGAAGAACTGGTTCAGACGGGCCTTGGCGTTCTCCAGGGTCCAGTTGCCGTGGAGACTGGCGTTCAGGTCCACCTCCTCCGACTCCAGCGTCTGCAGAGAGAGACAAAGTCCGTCGTTAACTCCCGATCCCTGAATCCAGTCTATTTACACGTTTTAACCCTTTAACCCTCGAGGCCAGAGTGTCTTATGGAGGTTGTCTGATGGTGTTTATGGCTCTTCAACAAGTAGAAACAGTCACATTTCCCCTTTAGACAATGTTGTTAACATAAAGCAGCTGAAACCAGTGGAAAGCTCAGTCATGTGACCGTGTAGTAGTCCGTTAAAGCCTAACGTTAGCTTTACACTTCTGGATGTCGCATTAAAGGACAATTCCAGGCCAATTCAACTGGGGGCTGTATTTTCCTACATTTTAGGTCTAGTGGGGCGGATTAGCTGAACAATCGTTCACTTTGTGATAAAAGCATGAAATTTGGTGGATGGGTTGGTGAATATGTTTCAGACAAATCTGGATATTGGGCCACCTCAAAAGCGCCCCCTAGTGGCCGTGGCAGCCATTTGTTATGCGAATAAATGAATGATGAATAAAAACTGCCCTTTTAATAATACCAACTATGTATTATAGTGTCATAATTATTGGAAAAAGTGTGTTCATTTGTCTTTGTATGATGTCTGGTTTAGGAGTTATGAAAATTGGCCTTTTCACCATTCGTGCAGACATAAATTCAAAATGGCCACCGAAAAAACCCCTATGGGACATTAGTTGACCCGGGCAACAAGCAAAAATCTTAAGTAGACATCTTAAGGGTCCTTAATGTTGTGCTTCTGTCACAAAATAAACAATTCTTGTGATTTATTGAGCTAATCCGCCCCACAGGGGATGCACATTGTGGGGGGGGCGCTACCCACACGTTTAGCCCCGTTGCTCATTCCATGAATGCACGATCCTTACAAGCTGTACCTCGTTGTAAAGGTGACGAATCAGGCTTTCCAACAATATACAATACATCACCAGTTGGTGAGATTTGTCTCACCGCCTGAGCTTCCTGTTCATCTCTCTTGGCGTAGTACTCCTTCAGGTTGGCTCCTCGCTCCCACGGTGCTCCTCCTCCTCCTCCTGCTCCTGCTCCTCCTCCTCCCCACCCAGAGCCTCCTCCTCCTCCTCCTGCTCCTCCTCCCCACCCTCCTCTTCCTCCTCCTCCTCCTCCTCCTCCTCCTCCTCCTCCAGAGTAACCCAGTCCAGTGACTCCTGGCACCGGTCCACTGGCACCGTCCACACCTGGCAAACACAACCAACACAGAGAGATAAAGGGTTAAATTCAGTATTTCATCACCGAGGCTGCGCTCGTTTTCTTTTTGGTTTGTCACTTTCCTTTTCCTTTTTTAATTTATTTTATTATTAGGTTAAAGTATTACATTTACAGGAGAAGTGAGAAACCAAAGAGGAAATCTCCACTACATCCAAACATTACTCGGTATGAAAAACAACAAAGATTTCAAACTTTAGACATTTAGAAATCATTAAAAACACGAACCCCCATCTTTCTTTTTAGTTCAGTTGTGTAAATAGATGTATATTTGTTTCAGTTTGGTTTATTTGAAAAGGGACGATGCACATTAATAAACATTTGTTTAAAAAAAACACATGTAAATGTACCCGAATTAGCTTAAAAAGCTAAAAGTTTTTATCGTTGGTCCTTCTGCCAGATTGAACAATGCAACCTTTAAAAAGTTTGATAATTGGATGTTGGGTGTGGTCTTGTTTCTTTTTTATTGGCTTCTTTGGTGTATATGTGACCCGTTCTATCAAAATGAGTCGGAAGTCGCAATGTTCTATTTTTAGATAATCAGCTGATAACGTGGAAAACCCATAGAAACTCAAAAAAAAAATTTGCCCTAATTTCAAAGCAATGACATTCAAAAACAATCTCCCAAAGTTTCACAGTCCAGATAATTGAGAAAAGGCACGAAAATGATGATTAAAGTTGACCTGCAACTTAAACCCTCTGAAGATGAGCGTTGCATCGGTGCAAAACATGAAATATCTTCTGAACCGTTCATGATAGAGACGAGCTGTAAACTGCATCTGAATCGCGGGATTCTCCGCTTTCCGACGGTCATTGAATGTTGCATCTATGACGAGAAGGGACGGGTACAGAAACAGATGCTAAACCGAGTAGCATCGACGCTAACAGAGTGTAGTAATGACGCTAACAGAGTGTAGCATCGATGCTAAACCGAGTAGCATCGACACAACGCTTGCACATGTTTTACAAAACATCAACAAAACATGACAACTTCTGAACCGTTTATGATAGAGACGAGCTGTAAAAAGCATCTGAATTGTGAGATTCCCTGCTTTCCGGGGGTCATTGAATGGTCTCTATGACAACAAGGGACCGTATAGGGTGCGTGTAATCACGTGGTACAGGAACAGATGCCAGAGTCACTGGCAAAAACTTTAACTACAATTTTCTCAGGTTTTAGAACAGAATAAGAGAGTAGGAGATCGTAAATGTATGACTTTGACTAGGGTATCATTTTAAAGCTTATTTTCTAATCTTTCCATTGATACCAAAATCTCAACTTTGAAATTTGGGTCACTGTGACCATTTTGATGGATCAGGTAACTATTCAGGTCACAGACGACTATTTGTCACAGTAAACTGTTTGAAGTCTAGAAGAGCCTTTTTATCTGACGGTTCATATCCGTATATGTGCAGCATGACCGAGGATCTGCTTTACTTCCTGTTTGTCGTCGTTACCTTCCTCACTCTTCACCACCAGGTGGGGGGGCAGCGGCCCGCTGGAGGGGAGGTTACCGAACCCCCCACCACCTCCTCCTGGTCCTCCTGCTCCTCCTCCTCCTGCTCCTCCTGCTCCGTTGGGTCCGTCACAGTCCGGAGCGCTCACCTGGAGACACATGAGACAGAGTGAGCTGCTGAGGCGTTCGCTGCCCTCGGTAAATCTCAGCGTCGTGTTGAGTTAAAGTCGGTGTAAAGTGAAACTAGATGTGTTTTCTGAGTCACATCACAGATTATTAACCGTCCAATCAAATGCCATCGAACGACATCTGTAACGGACGATACCGAGTGTCACATCGGACCGAGCAGCTACGGGTTCGAGTCCCACACTGAGCAGCAAAGGGACAGTAAATACAGTCTGAGAGAAGAGCTGGAGCGTCAGAAGAAGAGGAGAAGAGGAGAAGAAAGAGGTGGAAGAGGAAGAAGACAAAGAAGAAGAGGAGGAAAAAGAAGAGAAGAGCAGAATGAGGAAGAAGAAGACGGAAAAGAGGAGGAAGAGAAAGAAGAAGCAGAGGAAGAAGAAAAGAAGGAGAGAAAGAAGAAGAGAATGAGAAAGAGGAAGAAGAAAAAGAGAAGGAGTGTCGCTACCCGATTTGTGACAATACTGGTCTGCGCATGTGCAGACCGGCCGCCATCTTGGACAGCTGCCTACGGCATCTCCACTTGGACAAACTTCATTAGGGCGCTGCCCGATTTGCGTACAATCGCAAGTCTGCTCAATAGGGGTGTCACGATTTCGATTTTTTATCGAAATCGATCGAAATTACGTCACGATCTCGAGCATTGAAGTCAAAAAGAGGATCAACGATGGGGGCATGTTACCTTTATATTGTAAATAAATTATTTAAATGTGACCATTAGTGCCTAATGTGATACATTATGGAAATTGCATCACTTATATGTATCCCATCTTTTGAAATAAGATTTACTGTACAAAATTTGATGAATAAAACCAATGATCGTAGACTAGACTAGTCTGAAAATAGCATAGGCGTCTGTGCTGTAAGAAAAAGAAAAAAAATCGAGAATCGAATCGAATCGAGGATTTGGAGAATCGTGACACCCCTACTGCTCAAAGTTCTGTACATTTAAAATACGGTACTGTGAAAATGATTTTTAAAAAAATAAATAAATAAACGCCGTCTTAAGACAGCCGTGTTGTGGTAGTTGTGATTGTTTGTGGTTGTCATGGTGATGAGGCCGGCGAGAACAGACCAGAGTAAACACTAAAAGTCTCTACCTCTGTTCCTGTTTTCTGAGCATCAAGATCCAAACCACCACAACCAACCCTCAGTTTACATTACTAATAAAGTTTTTTTGTTTTTTTTTAATAAAAAGATAAACCGTCTCTGGCGACGCACACAGGGCAGTGATCCTAAGTCAATTCAACTAAGTTTGTCCAAGTGGAGTTGCCGTACGTAGCCGCCACAAATCGGGCAGCGATGCAAATCGGGTAGTGACAAGGAGGAAGAATGAGAGAAAGATAAAGAGGAGGAAGAAGAGGAGGAGAGGGAGAAGAAGAGAGGAAGAAGAGGGAAAAAAGAAGAGGAGCAAGAAGAGGTGTCGGGGGGATCTGTAGAGATCAGTCTGGTCACAACAACGTGTTTTCTTCCCTCCTCACAGACTGTAAGGAGGAGGAGCGTCTCTGACCCCGACAGCTGGAACCTCGGCAGCGTTCATCTCTCCCACCCGGACCAGGTAGTTCACAAAGTCCCTCGCCGCGTTGGACTGAGCGTCCTTCTTGTTGGTGGAGTTCCCCATCCCGATGTAGTTGAAGCTGTCCACTCGCACCTGGAGGGAGGAGAGGAGGAGAGGAGGTCAGGAGAGGAGAGGAGAGGAGGGGAGGGGAGGAGAGGAGATTTTTTTTTATTTTTAAACCCAACCTTTATTATCAGTCCATCTTTTGTCACAAAACTCTATTAAATTCAAGCACAAAATTCCGACAGAGAAAACCAGGACAGGGAGGAGAGGAGAGGAGAGGAGAGGAGAGGAGAGGAGAGGAGAGGAGAGGAGAGGAGAGGAGAGGAGAGGAGAAAAGAGGAGAGGAGAGGAGAGGAGAGGAGAGGAGAAAAGAGGAGAGGAGAGGAGGAGAGGAGAGGAGAGGAGAAAAGAGGAGAGGAGAGGAGAGGAGAAAAGAGGAGAGGAGAGGAGAGGAGGAGAGGAGAGGAGAAAAGAGGAGAGGAGAGGAGAGGAGAGGAGGAGAGGAGAGGAGAAAAGAGGAGAGGAGAGGAAAGGAGAGAGGAGGGGAGGAGGGGAAAGGAGAGGAGAGGAGAGGAGGAGAGGAGAAGAGAGGAGAGGAGAGGAGAGGAGAGGAGAGGAGAGGAGAAAAGAGGAGAGGAGAGGAGAGGAGAGGAGAGGAGAAAAGAGGAGAGGAGAGGAGAGGAGAGGAGAGGAGGGGAGGGGAGGGGAGAGGAGAGGAGAGGAGAGGAGAGGAGAGGAGAGGAGAGGAGAGGAGAGGAGAGGAGAGGAGAGGAGAAAGAGGAGAGGAGAGGAGAGGAGAGGAGGAGGAGAGGAGAAAAGAGGAGAGGAGAGGAGAAAAGAGGAGAGGAGGAGAGGAGAAGAGAAAAGAGGAGAGGAGAGGAGAGGAGAGGAGAGGAGGAGAGGAGAGGAGAAAAGAGGAGAGGAGAGGAGAGGAGAGGAGAGGAGAGGAGAAAAGAGGAGAGGAGAGGAGGGGAAAGGAGAGGAAAAGAGGAGCGTTCAGGGTCAGAGGTCAGGGAGAGAGAGAGCGAGCACCGACCTCACACAGGAACTTCTGTCTGTTCTTGTTCCCTGCAGCTCTGATGTCATAGTTGGGCGTCAGCTTCTTCTTCCCACACCAGGCGTACAGGAAGTTCTTGACGTCGGCCATGTTGGGCTGACGGGCGGGGGAGGGGCCTCCTGTCCACACACACACACACACACACACGATGATTGATCTCTCCTCATCACTATAATCACCAATATTAGTTTGGGGCTGAGCCATAACGGCCTCAAACCAGTATCATGATATATTGAGCAGCAGGAACGGGGTCGTTGTACAGCGGCGGCAGAAACACGGTGTTGCATTGGAAAAGTGAAGTAAAGTCCAGGTTAATATATGCATTTATTTGGTAGCTACACCGGTCACTACTTCATTTATGAAGTGAAGTAAAGTCCAGGTTAATTGTCCTGTATACAGTCAGGTGTGTCACGTTTTATGAAAAATACTGGTTACACCACTTAGGCCTAACATTGGGTTGCTTCATGTCATTGACCCATATCCTATTTTTAGGTATGTGTTTGAGTAAAATTAACTTAATTTCTTGTCAATCAACTACCGACAACATTTCTCCCAAAAGTGAATTAAACATATTGTCATTTAGAGCTTTTATTGGCTAATGACTAAACTTGTCTAAATAACAAAAAATATCAAGTCTTTTCAGACCTTGAATAAATAATAATGCAAAGAAAACATGTTCATATTTATTCCTAAACAACACAGCAAGAATATTTTAACTCAGGAAGAGTTTATGAATCAGTTTATGTGGCATAATGTCCATGTTTAATCCAGCAGTGGTTTTTATTTTATAATCTTCATATAAAACCAGATGTGGTTCAGGTGACGACCTCATCAGATAGATAGATAGATAGATAGATAGATAGATAGATAGATAGATAGATAGATAGATAGATAGATAGATAGATAGATAGATAGATAGGTCTCAGAGTCTCAGTAAGGAGAATGAGTTGTGTTTGTGTTGGTGTTTAAAAAAGAAAAGAGAAGAATGACTGTCATACATGTAGAGAAGCTTTTAGAGAGCTGTATAATTGAAATTGTAGTGTTTTAAGCCTTTAAAGCGTTTTGAGTGGAAGTCAGTGGCTCACACATTTCTCTGTTTAGTTTAAAAGGCATGTGGAAGAGTTGAAGGAAAATTGCATCATGATTATCAATTAAAATCCACCCCAGAATACACAACCTGGTCGGAATTTACGCCAAATTTTACATCAACACGGTCAAAGTTATGCAAAAACACACAACAACAAATGAGTGAATTAAAACAGATGAAGTTCTAACAGAGACACGGTGCAGCAGCAGCAGGTTAGCTCGGCAGCTAACAGGTTAGCTCGGCACTAGCTAGCAGCAAACAGACATTTATTTAACTAATTAACCCGGAGTTAGACTGAGGGACATGCATAGATAGATAGTATATAGTATTTATAACTGTTATTATCTATGAAGAACATGAAGCTGATCTCAGTTCAGTTCATATTAACACAATGGACGCGCTGGCTATGCTAACGTTAGCTTCCTGCTAACCTGCAGACTTACCGCCGTTAACAACCAGCTGTGATCCGAACTGATCCGAACCGAACCGAACTGATCCGAACCGAACCGGAATGATCCGAACTCACAGCACCAGAGGACGAGTCGTTGTCCGCTCACAGCCCCAGCAGCAGGACGTTAAACCCGGTCCAGACCTCACAACCGACCCGCTGGTTTGTTGTCGTCCGGTGTCTGTGGTGTGTGTGTGAATCACCGCCGGTTCGAAACCTTCGAAACCCGCTGCTGCTGCCGCCACAGCGCCACCAGCAGGACGGGAGGAGGAACTACACCCTGATACTGATACTAGTAGGGTGGATTCAGGTATATTGGGACGTCTGATTTGGGACAGATAGTGAAGTTAGTTTTAAGTTGGATATTTGACAGACATTCGCTCCTTCTCAATACATTAAAAATTCATAGAAAATATAAGATATGTTCAAATGCAATAAAAACAGGTGTGTGTCATAGACAGGGGCGCCACTAGGGATTTTGGGCCCCATTAAAAGAATCTTTACAGGGCCCCCAACACAGCGGTGAAATTTTTTGATGCTATTTTACATACAATTATGCATTTAAATGGTATTTTTGACTATCAGTCTGCTGTACACACCACAGATTTTCTCTTCTGTTCTTACTGCACGTCTTCTATCTAATTTTTAAAAAGGGTTTATGCTTTTTAAACCATATATTTTGTAAGAATTAGTATCATGTGTGTATCTTCTCCTCTTTAGGAAATATTTGAGTTGCAGCATCGCTGTGGTCCATTTGATTGACATGATTGCAGCTGATCCAGTCGGACTGAACCATTTTACATAAATGTGGGGGGGTGGGGGGGGGGGGTTGAAAGTTGAAAGGACATTGAAAATAAAACATTTGTGATTATATGTTAGTTAATAACTTAGTGTCATTATTTTTTCTGTATTATCATTTCATCATCATTAGGGGCCTCTCTGGGCCCCCCTGAATCATGGGCCCCTAGAATCCATCTCCTTTACCCCCCCTTTTCGGCACCCCAGGTCATAGAGGAGGCTTAGCTCTACCATCCTGTGTGTAATGACCAGTCCCTTTTGTTAGTCACTACTGGATGCTGATTGCTTGTTTTGACTTGTGCTAAGAGCAATAAACCAAACGAAACTTCCGTTGCACTTGAAATAATGATCGGGATTTAATGAAGCCACATACTATCACTTTTCCCCCTATTTACATAAAGTACACAGACAACAAACGCTCTCGCACAGTCGAAAACTGTTTGCTCCTCCACTGATAATCAGCAACACCTGGGCCACTGCTGCTGAGTAAACTCAAGTAACCTGCCTGACCCCGCCACATCCGGTTCAGGTCAGTTAAACCACAAAGGAAATACTTCCGCCTAGCGGTTCGGTAGTGCAAAAACTAAAACATGGCTCCTACACTGTGTTGATTTTGAGCCAACAGGTCACATTAATTTTTTATATATTTTATACAGTAAATATGAGCGTTAGAGCTCAATAACTCCCAGGTCATGTGACCTGTTGGCTCAAAATCAACACAGGATGGTAGAGCTAAGCCTCCTCTATGACACACACCTGTTTTTATTGCATTTGAACACATCTTATATTTTCTATGAATTTTTCATGTATTGAGAAGGAGCGAATGTCTGTCAAATATCCAACTTAAACCTAACTTCACTGCAGTGCTTCCACAGGGTTCCTACAGCTTAAGCCAACTTAAATTTAAGACTTTTTAAGACGTTTTTAAGGCCGCTTGAAATTAAATTTAAGACCGACTTCACATTAAAAACAAATGCAAAGAAAACAAAAAAAAACATCACCACATCTACATAGGGTTAGGGACAATTTGACCATGTGATCCAAGGTAAAGTGACTGCTATATGAATGATTGGGGGGGGGGGGGGGGGGGGGGGTTTTGGGAGCTGGTGGCGGTGAGAGATTTAGCGTTGACGGCCGCCACTAACTTCTCTATGTCAGAATGTTACCAATTATTTTGAGATTTGAGACTAATTACAACCATAAAATACCACTTATCATGTGTTAACATTTTTAAGATCTTTGAAAAATTGATTTAAGACATTTTAATGCCAATTAAGGCCTTGTTTTTAGATTAATGAATTCAATGCCTTTTAAGACTTTTTAAGGATCAGTAAGAATCCTGTTCCACTTGCCTTGAATGGGCGATGGCAAAGTTAAAGGTGCTGATACAATCCTTTGGATGTCTACATTAAAAGTCACATTAAATAGCTATCAAACAGGACGCTGACCCCAACTATCAGGAGGTAAGCAAAATGGCATGTGCTTTTGTTGGAATTTAATATAAGGCTATTACATTTGTATGACTAATTTACTGTAGGTATGAAAGTTATATTAAGATGTGTGATGCATTGGTGTACTAAAATAAATAAACATTGGTTTGTGAGGATGTTTACATTTTCTTAATTTGGACATTTTCTTGCTGTCCCAAATTACCAATAGTGGTATGGTAATTTGGGACAGCATGTTCAGGTTATTTGGGACAGTGTTTCTGGGTTTATATTGAAATATTTCAATAGTGTAGTCATATCTTACATGCTTAAAAGTGAGAAATTCTTACACATAGCAGGTACCTTTGCAAACAAGTACCTTTGTACATTTCAGAATATCAAATCAGCGGTTAATGTGGAATATGTGAAGTGACGTTCAAAAATAGGTCAGATTGTTTTATCTCTTATTATGTCATGAGTTATCTTTATTTTATATATTTATATTTAACAAAATATAAAAATGAATGTATTTTTAAAAACATGCTTGCTTCTCCTGAGGTCAATAGTCTGCTCACAATATGTTTTAGGCTATTAAATCTGCTGTTTGTTGAAATAATTCGTATATTTGGTTGATTTGGTTACAAATCACGAGATTATAAACAATACACAACATAAAAATAATAGGCTATAGGCCTAATATACATAAATAAGCAATCTATTCATGTCTTTTTTTAATGTAATTGCAGCTCCATGCAAAATCCCATTGCACAAGCCTGTGTCCCAAATTACCAAACCTACTGTCCCAATTTACCAAACATCCATCCATCCATCCATTTTCATCCGCTTGATCCGGAGTCGGGTCGCGGGGGCAGCAGTCGGAGCAGGGATCCCCAGACTTCCCTCTCCCCGGACACTTCCTCCAGCTCTTCCGGGGGGACCCCAAGGCGTTCCCAGGCCAGCCGAGTGACGTAGTCACTCCAGCGTGTCCTGGGTCTTCCTCGGGGTCTCCTCCCGGTGGGACATGCCCGGAACCCCTCACGAGGGAGGCGTCCAGGGGGCATCCTATACAGGTGCCCGAGCCACCTCAGCTGGCTCCTCTCGATGTGGAGGAGCAGCGGCTCTACTCCGAGCTCCTCCCGGGTGACAGAGCTCCTCACCCTATCTCTAAGGGAGCGCCCCGCCACCCTGCGGAGGAAACTCATTTCGGCCGCTTGTATCCGGGATCCCGTTCTTTCGGTCATGACCCAGAGTTCATGACCATAGGTGAGGGTGGGAACGTAGATCGACCGGTAAATCGAGAGCTTTGCCTTTCGGCTCAGCTCCTTCTTCACCACGACGGACCGATACAATGACCGCATTACTGCGGCCGCCGCACCGATCCGCCTGTCGATCTCGCGCTCCGTTCTCCCCTCACTCGTGAACAAGACCCCAAGATACTTAAACTCCTCCACCTGAGGCAGGAACTCTCCCCCGACCTGGAGGGGGCAAGCCACCTTTTTCCGGTCGAGAACCATGGCCTCGGACTTAGAGGTGCTGATTCTCATCCGAGCTGCTTCACACTCGGCTGCAAACCGCCCCAGTGCATGCTGAAGGTCCTGGCTCGAGGGAGCCAACAAGACCACATCATCTGCAAAAAGCAGAGATGAAATCAAGTGGCTCCCGAACCGTACCCCCTCCGGCCCCACGGCTGCACCTAGAAATTCTGTCCATAAAAATAATGAACAGAACCGGTGACAAAGGGCAGCCCTGCCGGAGTCCAACACGCACCGGGAACAGGTCTGACTTACTGCCGCCATGCGAACCAAGCTCCTGCTCCGGTCATACAGGGACCGTACAGCCCTCAGCAGAGGGCCTCCGACCCCATACTCTCGGAGCACCTCCCACAGGATGCCACGTGGGACACGGTCGAAAGCCTTCTCCAAGTCCACAAAACACATGTGGACTGGTTGGGCAAACTCCCATGCACCCTCGAGCACCCTGCGGAGGGTGTAGAGCTGGTCCAGCGTTCCACGGCCAGGACGAAAACCGCATTGTTCCTCCTGAATCCGAGGTTCGACTATCGGCCGAATTCTCCTCTCCAGCACCCTGGAATAGACTTTCCCCGGGAGGCTGAGGAGTGTGATCCCCCGGTAGTTGGAACACACCCTCCGGTCCCCCTTTTTGAAGAGAGGGACCACCAACCCGGTCTGCCAGTCCAGAGGCACTGTCCCCGACTGCCACGCGATGCTGCAGAGGCGTGTCAGCCACGACAGCCCCACAACATCCAGAGACTTGAGGTACTCAGGGCGGATCTCATCCACCCCCGGTGCCTTGCCACTGAGGAGCTTCCGGATTACCTCAGTGACTTCAGCTTGGGTGATGAATGAATCAACCTCTGAATCCTCAGCCTCTGCTTCCTCGACGGAAGGCGTGTCAGTGGGATTGAGGAGATCCTCGAAGTATTCCTTCCACCGTCCGACGATATCCCCAGTCGAGGTCAACAGCTCCTCTCCTCCACTGTAAACAGTGTTGGCGGGGGAAGCAGTGCTCCGCCAACACCAAACAAGTTGCAAAAAAATAGTTTTGTGTCAAAACCTTTAAAATAGAGGGCTGTGCTCTCACAAAATAATTTTAGCACATAATTGTTTCACATAAAGAACGCAGACACCTAGAGGAATCCAGACATATCTCATTTGTTGGGTCATTTATTAATCTTGATGACAAAAAATGGCTCAGAAAATGAATTTACAAAAATTGTCCCAATATACCTGAATTCACCCTACCACAGATACTCTACTCTGACTCTACTACAGTCTTGCTAAATGTTTTCTTTCACCGAAGCGGGAGAGGCACAGGAATTTTCTTTGTTCTTTGTTTGCTCGCCTTTTGGTTAAATAAACCACGATTTTTGTTGCAACTGGACATTTGTTTGGACATTTAGTCAGGTGCAAATATGACTTGAAAATGACACCTTTCTAGTGGTCAAATTTTGGTAAACTTTTAGTATGTTATTAAGGTCATCTAATACTATAAAAAACAGCTGAGAAACCTTTTGTTAGAATTTTTTTAGGGTTAGGTGTTTTTTTTTCATATATGCACCCGCCTAATTATGTTTTTCCCATCCGAGTAGCTACACCCCCTCTCCGCCCACACAGGGGAAGGTTTAAGGGGGAGAGCAGGGTCGAAAGTAACATTTTTCAAATAAATGTCATTTAAAAAGATAGTATTACAGAGAGAGATCTTTTTTGTTGTGATCACCATCTCATATGTGTTCTCTATCAATACCAGGTGTTATTTTGTAAAAATGTGAAACAACGTCGGTGTAATTTGACTTTGAAGAGAAGCTGTGCTTTGTTACTTTCGTCCCTTATGGCAGGGACGAAAGTAACAGGGGGGTGGGTCAAAAGTAACACCACAATATAAACTGGACTTCTTTTTATTTTTCTTGTTTTTATTTGAAATGTCTGACAATGCTCTTGTCAATATGTGATTACAAACATATTGTGACCTTTATCTTATTTAAAAATATATTAAATTTAATTAAATTTAATTTTTAGAACGAACGATCAATGACGCTCATTTGGATTTTTTTTAACGTTTGTAGATCGCTTATTAGCATGCTGATTTTCTCTAAATTCCTGCTATTTTCTCTAAATTACAGTGTGAATTGGTGTTAAATAAAATGTATTAACTTTTTTTTTTACTACACTACACCTTGGGACTCGGCCAGAACAGATCTCTGTTGCCCTCCTGCTGACAGCCTGTTGTCCTGGTCCACTATGACTGGACCATAGTGATCCACTGGTCATGCCCTCCCCCTGCACTTCTCCACTTTATACCGTCACATTGTTTACGTTGTGTGTTTTAATCCCTCCCGTAGCACAGTGACCGATTTTTTTAATTTATTTATTTTTTGCACAGAATTGCTCATTGTTAATGTGTAGAGGGACGGAAGTAACAGGCCGTTACTTTCGTCCCTCCAGCGACTCCCGACACTCAAACCTGAGCTGCTTCTATACTGAAAAACTCTGACAAGTCAAACTGTAGGATGTGTTAGAGGACTAATTAATGTGTCTAACCATCATAATTATAACACCTGAAACGGTAAACACAGCTGATCACCCCAAAAAGTTAACACTCAAACGAATTTACTTTTCATCACTGAAAAGAGGTTCTTGAGTGTAACTCGGTCAAAGTCAGACATATTCTTAAAGCAGAAGTAAGCGATATTTTTGTGTTAATATAAGTCTTAAATAGTTGTATCTTCCGACAGCAATCACTTCTATAGAGTGTTTGGACTGAAACACGGGTCTGTCAGTCCCTCTGCTCTGCTCTGAGCCCAGGAGAAAAATTTTCTCGTATCCTACAAGTTTTATCCAATGAGGAGAGAGAACGGCATAAAGGGGCAGTCCTCTCTGTGTGTGCAGCCAAGGGATGCGCCTGAATGTGGTGACGTAGGGACGTGGACCAATAGATCCATGACGAGGGCGGGGGCTGCTAACTCCATCGGCTGACAAGACGTTATGGTGCGTTCAAGGCAACTCGTAACTCGTGTTTTTCCGACCTGTGAAGTCGTACCAGTTCGATCTGGTACGAGTTCACGGGTCAGAAGTTACGAGTGGCCGTTATAGTGACTTTCACAGGTAAAACAGGTCGGAGAAACACGAGTGGGTTGCCTGGAACGCTACAAAATCGTAAGTCGTGACTTGAAGCTGTAATTTACGGTTTCAAAAGCCTGCCTGGAACGCAGCATTAGCCAAAACCACCGGATCGCTTACTTCTGCTTTAAGATTTTTTGCAGTTCTGTTAGGTCCTGCATGATATACATGCTGATCAAGTTAGACATGTCAGACTGGTATGGGCTCGGAGAAAATCGCTTTGTTACTTTCGTCCTCCGTTACTTTGGACCCTGCTCTCCCCCCAGAATGGTAAAGCCAGGAACCATCCCCTACACGCTCTACCACGAGAGGTGTTTGTTTGTTTATTAAGTAATGAGATGGAGGTGGGGATGAAGGAGAGTTTAAAACCCTTTAGCACCTCCCTGATGGCAGCAGCTGGTACTCCTGGAAGAGGACGTGTGAACATAAACACGGTCCTATCGTCCTAAATCTCCAGTACAATAGTCAAATACATTGTGAATATTTCCCCATGTGTTTCAAATTCAAATTCCATTAAATTCAGTTTGTGGAAAGTTATTCAGTTGAAGAATAATCAAAAGTTACCTTTATTTACTTATCGCTGTTATGGTTTAAAAATCTGGTGCAAAAATATAAAGTCAGAACTGAGCTGTTTTCAGACACTTCACACATCAAACTACCAACTGTCATCACATGTTATAGCTGCAGTTTTCATCCAGTGCAGTAACGTGAACAAAAACCTTTGCACATGTGAAGTTTCCTGACATCAGTCATGTGACACAGACTCCACCAGTATCAAAACAAGGAAGTGGGAGCTGCTGACTCGGCTCTGTGATGGAAACCACTGTCATGAAGAACCTCATGTTCCTCCTGGACAAGAACATGAAGAACACCAGACTTCAACCGTCTGAGTCCAACTCGTCTTCACACTCAGAGCCATGGTTCTGTCCTGTAGAGAAGAAGAAGGAGAAGGTTCAGGTGTGTTAATAAGGACAGAAATAAAGCAGTGGTTCCTAATCCTTCATGTTACAGGTGAAACTTCCTGTACCTGAGGGACGAGAGCTTCTGATTGGCTGTTGACGTTTGATAGAGAAACTTGTATTGATCATGTATTGACTAAAATCAGCTGCTGGATCAGTTGAGTCAAGCAGAACAAGAACAGCTGATGGTTCATATTGATTCCAGGTGAACATGGAGTTCTAGAGACTCTCAGGTGAGTGACAGGTGAAGCTCATTGTTCCTGTTTGACTCAACACCTTTACCTGTGACTGGATCACTGATGACTGACACATTGAAGCTGCTGCAGCGTTTTCTGTGTCTGTGATGTCATGTATGATGTCACATGTGATGTCACATCCTGACAGGTTCACCTGCTGAACTTTACACTTTACATTTTATTTCACTCCCACAGTCATCAGCTGTGGAAACAGCTACAGATCAGACTCACTTCAGAGTCTCCAGTCGAAAGTCTGGACTCTTCACAAGATCACGAAGCTGCTGCCGATCTGAAGAGCTCAGGTTGTTGTTTCTCAGGTCCAGGTGTCTCAGGTGGGAGGGGTTGGACTTCAGAGCTGAGACCAGAGAAGAACAGCTGATCTCTGACAACCTGCAGAACCTCAATCTGAATAAAGAATAAAAGAAGAAGAACTGATGATTGAGCCGATGTGTCCTGGTTGCTCTGTCTTGCTCTCTTTCACCCCTATACACACACACACACACACACACACACACACACACACACACACACACACACACACACACACACACACACACACACACCTGAAGTGATCAGATTATTGATTATTGGTGACTATGTAGTGAAATGATCTGAAAGTGAAGAGTCATTGTCAGTGTGAGAGAAGAACAAGTGGAAACATGAGACAACAACTATTTCAAACGTCCTTCATTCATCACATCAAAGTCAATGATTCAAGTTCTGAGTGAAGATCAATCAGGTTCAGTTGTGGATCAAAGATCTCAGATCTACAACAGTAACAGTCAGTGAACTGACCTCAGAGTCTCCAGTCTACAGTCTGGACTCTCCAGAAAACCACTCAGAGCCTTCACTCCTGAATCCTGCAGGTTGTTGTTGGTCAGGTCCAGTTCTCTCAGGTGGGAGGGGTTGGACTTCAGAGCTGAGCCCAGAGAAGAGCAGCTGATCTCTGACAAACCGCAGTGCCACAATCTGAATGAAGAATAAAAGCAGTGAGTTGAGGACAAAGCTCCTTGTTGACAGCGTTCAGTGTCTCATCATCTGTTCAGAGCTGAAGAAGCTTCAGAAAGAACAAGTTTAGAAAATCAAAGTCCAACAGCCGAAGCAACAGGAAGCAGGTTAAACAGTCACATAGAGAGAAAACAGCTCATTAATATTCATGAGAAGCTGCTGCTGACTCCGCCTCTTCACCTGTCAGCTCCACCTGTGGCTCCATCCAGACAAACTCATGTTGAGCAGCCACATCGATCAGAGGTTTACTGACCACGCTCAACATGTGAGGCTCAACGCTGTTGCTATGACAACAAACATGTGAGGCTGAATGCTGTTGCTATGACAACAAACATATGAGGCTGAAGCTCAGAGACAGAAAAACCTTCTGACTGACTTCACAGACTGAACCTGCTCCAACTTCTTCACAGAGCTGAAACCAGCACACACACACACACACACACACACCTGCTTATTATGGGATGTTGTCTGACACATCACATGTGTTTCTGTAGTTGACTGGACGAGAAGCAGAGAAGAAGAAAACAGCCGTCACCATGACGACCCTCAGTGTGGATCAGTAGAACATCAGCCTCATGTCTGCAGCTCAGTGTCAACACAACTTTCACATCACATTCATCTGAGCACAGAAATAAAACAGAGTCTGACCTCAGAGTCTCCAGTCTACAGTCTGGACTCTCCAGAAAACCACTCAGATCCTTCACTCCTGAATCCTGCAGCTTGTTGTTGTTGCTCAGGTCCAGGTGTCTCAGGTGGGAGGGGTTGGACTTCAGAGCTGAGCCCAGAGAAGAACAGCTGATCTCTGACAAACCACAGCTCTTCAATCTGAATAAAGAATAAAAGCAGTGAGTTGAGGACAAAGCTCCTTGTTGACAGCGTTGATGACCTTGTTGTCATGTGACCATGAGCTGAAGCTTCCTTCCTGTGGAGCCCAGTGTTGATGTTCCTGAGCCTCAGTGTCTCCACAGTGGGATCATCAAACCAACACTGTTCTCTTAGCTACAGGACTTTAACCTGACCTCTCACTCTGGGAAGCTGCTTTGACCTTTGACCCTGAACCAAGCAAAGAGGGAAAACTCAGATCTACATCACATCTGCTGAGCTTCAGCTACAGTGGCTGATCCAGCTGTTCTGTTAGCAGCTTCATCTGAGAGCAGCTCATCATCATCATCATCATCATCACCATCATCATCATCATCATCATCATCATCATCATCACGCTGATTTCTGAGTGACCTCTGACCCTTCACCTTCTACCAGCTGCAGTAACATGGAGTCACAATCAGTCGCTGCTTCAAACTGAACTTCACACATTTGAACTGAACAGAGACAAAACTCCAACAGGTCCAGTCAGTGAACTCACCTCAGAGTCTCCAGTCGACAGTTTGGACTCTCCAGTCCAGCACACAGAACCTTCACTGATGAGTCACTCAGTTTGTTCGATCTCAGGTCCAGTTCTGTCAGGTGGGAGGGGTTGGACTTCAGAGCTGAGGCCACGACTTCACAGTGACTCTCTGAGAGTCGACACTCAGCAAGTCTGTGAAGAGAGAAAA
The DNA here is from genome assembly GCF_045865225.1 of Trachurus japonicus. Taxonomy (NCBI): domain Eukaryota; kingdom Metazoa; phylum Chordata; class Actinopteri; order Carangiformes; family Carangidae; genus Trachurus; species Trachurus japonicus. Next base: position 2,544,437 of record NC_140923.1, on the reverse strand, counting down.
TATGAAACGTGTCAGAATGAAATGAGATGAAAGCTGCAGTAAAAACACAGTTGATGCATCTGATGACAGGACGAGATGATGTGATGAAGATCTGAGCTTCAGCTCATCTCCTCTCAGTTTGATCTTCACTCTCACAGCTGCAGCTTCAGTCTGAGGCTTTGGGTCGTGTCGTGTCGTGTCGTGTCGTGTCGTGTCGTGTTGTGTTGTGTCGTGCTAATCGCTGATCAGTTTTGGCTGCAGGTCCAAACTGAGTCTGGTCTCTCTTCCACCAGGTGGAGGCGGAGCTACACTACAGGTGATCGTTCATGCTGATCTACCAGTCACATATTCTTATTGTGGATCAGCTGATCGTGATCTCAGTGCAGCAGCTGTGGGTTTGAATCATTGATCTCTGATTTCAATCATTGATCTCCGATCAGACTGACTGAACCAATACAACAGCAGGAGAAGTTAATAATAATTAGGGCTGTCAATAGATTTTTAAAAAATTAACTAATCAATCTCACAATTTTCTGTAATAAATCGCGATTATAATCGCAATTTTAATAATAAACATAATATGTTGATAGTTCATCTGAAAGTGTAAATCACACTATCTATCGTTTCACTGTTTATTTCACACCAATTCAATTCATTTATCAACTAATAAACTGCATTTGTCCTCTTACGACTTGAGCTTATAACGGAAATTTATTCATGCATTATCATCAAATTAGTATAAAATAAACACAAAAAAGTATATTTAAATTCAAAGACTATTTTAATGGCTTTCTTTAAACTTTAAACACAGTTTCTCTCCTGTGAAGAACAAATTTGGCACAAAAAACGCTACTTGCTTATATCCTCCAACAGAAATAATAACAAAATCCAGGCCGACATGTGTTCAAGTGCAGGTTGAATATCAAAACCATCAAGACCACTCCAGACCACTTATGCACATGTTTTTGCTTTTTTCCTACCAAGCTGTGCTGCGGACGTGCACGAAAAAACAACCACATCACTGAATTTCCCTCTGAAAATGAAATTGAATAGCTATAGACCGACCGGTTCATTGTTTTATTTATTGGTCTGTAGGTGGTGATTTGTCTACATCTCCATGGCAACGCTGCTCTTCTGTCCAATTCACACATGAAGCTTCACTTTTCATTCAAACAAACTAATCAACAACTAAACAAACATTCAATAACTAATCTAGAAAGAATGAAAGCAGCCGGCGGTGAGCCTCTAAAGACCTGCGGTTGAGTTAATCGGCTCTCTGTCTCACCCCGGGGACGACGCTGTTACCTGGCCAACCAGCTCCGCAGACCGGGCTGTTGCCTAGGTGATGCTCCGCTACAGTCGCTGCTGGTGGAGCGTCACTGCTCCAAGAACGTCGTCGGAGCAACTTCATCGTCATGTGGATAAACTAACCAGATATTGGTCATCTAAACGGTTACTTACTCACATGAAAAAATATTAAAACTGAATTAAGTGAAGAATAACAGCGCTACAGCGTGTACATGCTTTGACTGCACACGTAACGGGTCAGCCACAAACAAAACAACATTAATTGCGTACATTCTTGTCCATGTTTTTTAAACCTGTCACCTGAGTCAGTGTGGGCGGAGTCTGAAGATGACATCACCAGAGGACACCAATCACACTTCACACAGCTGCCTCTGAGACACTAAAGCTGGGGACACACTACACGATTTTACCCAGGATTCACAGTCGGCTCTAGTTGTGGACAGTCGGCCTGTCGAGTCGGAGCAGAAATCTGTTAGTGTGTGATGGGGAACAGACGCGACCCGACTTCAGTCGCAGCAATTCAAACATGTTTGATTTTGTTGAGCCGATTGTGGACGCAGTCGGGTAGTGAGTACTGGTTACTGACCCAACCGCAAACACGTCGCCCACAGCCAATGAAAAAGAGGAGGTGGGACAAATGAAACAGCATCTGAGCTCAACATCAACTCCTCCACAACTTGATGAATATGTGTCTTTTTTCTTTTTAATGGATTTCTCACAGCAGCAACAACGAGCCGTATATCGTCCATGTTTGCTTACACTTTGTTAAATGAATTGACATGGTTGCCTAGCAACATCATTTGGTGGTGGTGGTGGGGGGGTAATTCTGGCTAACAGGCTGGTGGTTAGTCGCTGTATGATGTTGGCAGGAGGCTAATAAAGTGTGTCACAAGTTAACTCAACTAAACGCATCTGTGGAAATATTACACACTCTTAAACTGTAAACCGAGAGCTTGTTGCCAGAGTTTGGTGCGTTCAGGTGTCTTCTGTTGGTTTGACAAATCGTGTCGTCTGTGCTCCCTCATCTGGTGAAGTCATTAAGTGTGTGATCACCGGTCGTCATAAAAATCTGCTAAAGCCAGGCGGTTAGTGAGAACTTCAGGTCTTTTCTAAATTGTCAACAACTGTGAAAATCGTGTAGTGTGTCCCCAATCTAAAGGGTTAAATCTATGGCTCATGAACACCTGGAAACACTGAGGTGGAAGATCTGAATAAAACCGAAAGGTCAGTTGAAAAAACAAATCATAATAACTTTGTGATTATTTAGCAATATCACAGCAAGCTGAAAAATCCCCATGTTGGAGCTCACAGCTTTTACTACACCTCCAGAAAAAAATACAACTGAGACTTGACTGATCAATAATTATATTGATCATGTCTGGACTCACCCAGCCTTCCTGCAGTTCCTCACAGCTGGGAGCAGTCTTCGTTGTCCCTCTGGTGATGTCTTGTACTTCTTTAAGTCCAACTGGTCCAGAACCTGCTCTGACATCTGCAGCATGTAGGCCAGAGCTGAACACTGGATCTCAGAGAGTTCCTTCTCTGATCTGTTCTCTGACTCCAGGAACTGTTGGATCTGCTGATGAACTGACTGGTCCTTCATCTCCGTCAGACAGTGGAAGATGTTGATGCTTCTGTCAGGAGAGATTTTATCACTCTTCATCTCCTTCAGGTTGTTGATGGTTCTCTGGATGGTTTCTGGACTGTTGTCTGTCTGACCCAGCAGACCTCCTAACAGCCTCTGGTTGGACTCCAGAGAGAGGCCATGAAGGAAGCGAACAAACAGGTCCAGGTGACCGTTTTTATTTTTGAGGGATTTCTGCATGGCTCCCTGCAGGAACTCATCCAGGGTTGAAGCATTACCTTGTTTTCCCAGGAACTTCTTGAGGACCTGTGTGTTCCTGTTGGTGAAACAGTGGAACATGTAGACTGCAGCCAGAAACTCCTGAACACTCAGATGAACAAAGCAGTAGACTGTTTTCTGGAAGATCACACTCTCTCTTTTGAAGATCTCAGTACAGAGTCCTGAGTTCACCAAGGCCTCTGTGACATCCAGACCACACTGCTCCAGGTCTTCTTGGTAGAACATGATGTTTCCTTCCTCCAGCTGTTCAAACGCCAGCCTCCCCAGCTTCAGAAGAACTTCCCTGTCGGCCTCCATCAGCTCCTGTGGACTCGTCTCATGTCCTTCACCGTACTTGTTCTTCTTCCTCTTTGTCTGGACCAGCAGGAAGTGTGAGAACAGGTCAGTCGTGGTCTTGGGCAGCTCTCCTCTCTGGTCTGTGGTCAACATGTGCTCCAGAACTGTAGCACTGATCCAGCAGAAGACTGGGACTTGACACATGATGTGGAGGGTCCTGGACGTCTGGATGTGTGAGATGATTCTTCTGGACAGATCTTCATCACTGGACCTCTTCCTGAAGTACTCCTCCATCTGGGCGTCAGTGAAGCCTCGGACCTCTGTTACCCTGTCGACACATGTGGGAGGGATCTGATTGGCCGCTGCAGGTCTGGAGGTGATCCAGACCAGAGCCGAGGGAAGCAGATTCCCCTGGATGAGGTTTGTCAGCAGCACGTTGACTGATGACGTCTGTGTGACATCAGACACAACCTCCCTGTTGTTGAAGTCCAGTGACAGTCGGCTTTCATCCAGGCCGTCAAAGATGAAGAGAAGTTTACAGACAGCCAGCTGCTCTGCTGTGACCTTCTGTAATGTTGGATGGAAAACATGGAGCAGCCTGAGAAGACTCAACCGCTGATCTCTGATCAGGTTCAGCTCCCTGAACGAAAGCAGAACCAGCAGACTGACATCTTGGTTCTCCAAGCCCTCGGCCCAGTCCAGAGTGAACTTCTGCACAGAGAAGGTTTTTCCAACGCCAGCGACGCCGTTGGTCAGAACCACTCTGATGGGTCTCTGTTGGACAGGTGAGACCGTAGAGACGTCCTCTCTCTGTTGGACAGGTGAGACCGTAGAGACGTCCTCTCTCTGTTGGACAGGTGAGACCGTAGAGACGTCCTCTCTCTGTTGGACAGGTGAGACCGTAGAGACGTCCTCTCTCCGTTGGACAGGTGAGACCGTAGAGACGTCCTCTCTCCGTTGGACAGGTGAGACCGTAGAGACGTCCTCTCTCCGTTGGACAGGTGAGACCGTAGAGACGTCCTCTCTCCGGTGGACAGGTGAGACCGTAGAGACGTCCTCTGTCTCTTGGACAGGTAAGTCTTTAAAGATGTCGTTGCACCTGATTGGAGTGTCATGGAGGGTCTTCTTCTTGGACGTTGTCTCCAGCTGTCTCACCTCATGTTGGGTATTAACCTCTTCACTCTGTCCCTCTGTGATGTAGAGCTCAGTGTAGATCCTGTTGAGGAGGGTTCCACTTCCTGTTCCACTTCCTGTTCCCTCAGTTCCTTCAGTGACACGTTCACATCTGCTCCTCAGACTGATCTTATGTTGATCTAAAACCTCCTGCAGACCACGATCTGCTGAGAGAGAAGAGACAGAGTCAGACTGAAGACAGAGAGTCTGACAATCTGATCAGATTATTTTCATCAGCTACAGAAAAACTACAGACAACAAAGAGAAGGTTTGAATCATCATCTTAAATGTCAGTGCTGTGTGATGGAACAATGACTCTGGAGAAAACAACAAATGACCACATCAGCAGACAGATGTTCAGTCTCACTTTGTCCACAGCTGCTCTGATTGGCTGTCTGCAGCTCACCTCTGGTTCTGGGTCTTTTTCCACACTGGGGACAGGAGGGGGGTCCTGAAGAACCAGACTGGTCCCAGTCTGAGGTGAAGCACTGTCTGCAGAACCAGTGTCCACAGCTGGTGGAGACTGGATCCTTCAGGACGTCCTGACAGAGACCACAGCTGGACAGCTGCTGGTCCACAGAGACACCACTCCTCTTCCTCCTGTCAAGACATTTCTGGATCAACAACATGTCACAGTCTCAGCTCCACTGGCTGCTGTTGCTGCAGCAACGTCCACTGACTGAGGCTGAAGACACAGGAACATGAGGACGCTGTGCTTCATCTGACAGAAGTGTTGGAGAGGAGAAGACTGTCCACGGTCTGGAAGACACTGACTCTCCTGCAGACCCTCTCCACAACGTACTGATCAGCCACAGCAGCTCCTTCAGCAATAGACTGATATACCCACACCGCACTACAGAGACACTCAGGAAATACTCCCTGCCTGTTGCTACCAGCTGTCTGTTTTACTTTATTCTGGTGTGTGTGTGTGTGTGTGTGTGTGTGTGTGTGTGTGTGTGTGTGAGAGAGAGAGAGAGAGAGAGTGTGCGTGTGAGTGTGCATGTTTCTGTCTATGAGGTTTGCTGTGAACCTTCAGAGTCTGATGGATCTGGTTCCTGGTTTCTCTCTGTTTCCTTCACATGAGTCTAATGACTGAATCATCTTCAGCTCAGTTTACAGTAGAAACTGTCTCTTACCGTGATTCTGAAGGTCCAGGTCCAGGTCCAGGTCCAGGTCCAGGTCCAGGTCCAGGTCCAGGTCTGAACCGAAGAGGTTCATCTTTGGACCAGTCACTCTCCACAGACTGACAGATGGATCCAGGTCCAGGTCCAGGTCCAGGTCCAGGTCCAGGTCCAGGTCCAGGTCCAGGTCCAAGTCTGAACCAAAGAGGTTCATCTTTGGACCAGTTACTCTCCACAGACTGACAGATGGATCCAGGTCCAAGTCCAGGTCCAGGTCTGAACCAAAGAGGTTCATCTTTGGACCAGTTACTATTCACAGACTCACAGATGGATCCAGGTCCAAGTCCAGGTCCAGGTCCAGGTCCAGGTCTGAACCAAAGAGGTTCATCTTTGGACCAGTTACTGTTCACAGACTCACAGATGGATCCAGGTCCAAGTCCAGGTCCAGGTCCAGGTCCAGGTCTGAACCAAAGAGGTTCATCTTTGGACCAGTTACTATTCACAGACTCACAGATGGATCCAGGTCCAGGTCCAGGTCCAGGTCCAGGTCCAGGTCCAGGTCTGAACCAAAGAGGTTCATCTTTGGACCAGTTACTGTTCACAGACTCACAGATGGATCCAGGTCCAGTTCCAGGTCCAGGTCCAGGTCCAGGTCTGAACCAAAGAGGATCATCTTTGGACCAGTCACTGTTCACAGACTCACAGATGGATCCAGGTCCAGGTCCAGGTCCAGGTCTGAACCAAAGAGGTTCATGTATGGACCGGTCACTCTTCATGGAGAGACAGATGGATCCAGGTCCAGGTCCAGGTCCAGGTCCAGGTCCAGGTCCAGGTCCAGGTCCAGGTCCAGGTCCAGGTCCAGGTCCAGGTCCAGGTCTGAACCAAAGAGGTTCATCTTTGGACCAGTTACTATTCACAGACTCACAGATGGATCCAGGTCCAGGTCCAGGTCCAGGTCCAGGTCCAGGTCCAGGTCTGAACCAAAGAGGTTCATCTTTGGACCAGTTACTGTTCACAGACTCACAGATGGATCCAGGTCCAGGTCCAGGACTGTAGTCTAGAGGATCTCCTTTGGACCGGTCCCTCTTCATGGACTGACAGATGGATCCTGGAGACCCTGCTCCGTCCTCCTCTTCCTCCACATTAACACTCATCTTCAGGACTTCAGTCGGTCTGAGAGGGAAACCAGAAACACACACAGTCTGATCACCAGTCACACCCAGATACACTGAGGACAAACTATCATCACTATACACTGCACTTGGTGTGTGTAGCGAGATTAAGTATCTGGGGCATATTATTGCTAATGACTTGTCCGATGACAAATATATGTACAGGCAGCGTCGTAAGCTCTATGCACAAGCAAACATGCTGTGTCGTAAGTTTAGCATGTGCTCTGTATCTGTAAAGATCTCACTTTTTAAAGTGTATTGCACACCCTTGTACACGGCCCACCTGTGGTGTCGCTATAAACAAGGTAGGTAGTAGGTATAAGAAAGCTCATAGTGGCTTATAATGACAGCATGAGGCTACTGTTGAGAGTCTCAAGAAGCTCCAGTGTAAGCCATATGTTTGTCAGTGTCGGGGTTCCCACCTGCTCTGCTGTTCTGTGCAATCTGATGCACAGATTTATGTGTAGGGCGTCTGAATCAGAAAATGACCTTATTGCTGTTTTTGTACGCAGTTCTGTCAGATTTTGGTCCAGACTGTGGAATCATTTTAGAACATGTTTGTTTGTAGGCCTACACTGAATAGTGGGGAAGGCTCTGTACTTTGTATTTTGTATTTTTCTTTTTTACTCGTATTCTGTCTCTTTTTATTG
>NC_140923.1:2469394-2534394 GCF_045865225.1 Trachurus japonicus | reverse complement strand
AACAGCAGCAGCATTAACAGCAGCAGCAGCAGCAGCAGCATTAACAGCAGCAGCATTAACAGCAGCAGCAGCAGCAGCAGCATTAACAGCAGCAGCAGCAGCAGCATTAACAGCAGCAGCATTAACAGCAGCAGCATTAACAGCAGCAGCAGCATTAACAGCAGCAGCAGCAGCAGCATTAACAGCAGCAGCAGCATTAACAGCAGCAGCAGCAGCAGCATTAACAGCAGCAGCAGCAGCAGCATTAACAGCAGCAGCAGCATTAACAGCAGCAGCAGCAGCAGCATTAACAGCAGCAGCAGCATTAACAGCAGCAGCAGCAGCAACAGCAGCAGCAGCAGCAGCAGCAGCAGCATTAACAGCAGCAGCAGCATTAACAGCAGCAGCAGCAGCAGCATTAACAGCAGCAGCAGCAGCATTAACAGCAGCAGCAGCAGCAGCAGCAGCAGCAGCAGCAGCAGCAGCAGCAACAGCAGCAGCAGCATTAACAGCAGCAGCAGCAGCAGCATTAACAGCAGCAGCAGCATTAACAGCAGCAGCAGCAGCAGCATTAACAGCAGCAGCAGCAGCATTAACAGCAGCAGCAGCAGCAGCAGCAGCAGCAGCAGCAGCATTAACAGCAGCAGCAGCAGCAGCAGCAACAGCAGCAGCAGCATTAACAGCAGCAGCAGCAGCAGCATTAACAGCAGCAGCAGCATTAACAGCAGCAGCAGCAGCAGCATTAACAGCAGCAGCAGCAGCAGCATTAACAGCAGCAGCAGCAGCATTAACAGCAGCAGCAGCAACAGCAGCAGCAGCAGCAGCAGCAGCAGCAGCAGCAGCATTAACAGCAGCAGCAGCAGCAGCAGCAGCAGCAGCAGCAGCATTAACAGCAGCAGCAGCAGCAGCAGCATTAACAGCAGCAGCAGCAGCAGCAGCAGCAGCAGCAGCAGCATTAACAGCAGCAGCAGCAGCAGCATTAACAGCAGCAGCAGCAGCAGCAGCAGCAGCAGCATTAACAGCAGCAGCAGCATTAACAGCAGCAGCAGCAGCAGCAGCAGCAGCAGCAGCAGCAGCAGCAGCATTAACAGCAGCAGCAGCAGCAGCAGCAGCAGCAGCATTAACAGCAGCAGCATTAACAGCAGCAGCAGCAGCAGCAGCAGCAGCAGCAGCAGCAGCAGCAGCAGCAGCAGCATTAACAGCAGCAGCAGCAGCAGCAGCAGCAGCAGCAGCATTAACAGCAGCAGCAGCAGCAGCAGCAGCAGCAGCAGCAGCAGCATTAACAGCAGCAGCAGCAGCAGCAGCAGCAGCAGCAGCATTAACAGCAGCAGCAGCAGCAGCAGCAGCAGCAGCAGCAGCAGCAGCAGCAGCAGCAGCAGCAGCAGCAGCAGTACAGAGTCTCTCCACTACCAGTCACAGCTCAGTCTGATCTTAAACGGCCTCAGATCTCCATCTTCCTGCTCTGTGGTGACACCATGGCTGCTCTGGACAATAAGGACATCACCACCACCACAGGACACCTTAGTCACAGTACATGTACAGTGCTGCTCATCATTTCATCATAGTCCCAACGTTTGGAATAAGAAGACTGGACACCCCCTTCGGGAACTGCCCATTGGTCCGACCTCCCATTGGTTCGACCTCCCATTGGTCCGACCTCCCATTGGTCCGACCTCCCGTTACTCCGACAAAATCAACCACAAGTCGGACCAATAGGAGGTCGAAACAATGGGTGGTCCCGTTAGTTCGAACTGTCATCACTACTTTGTGACAAGCTCTTCCATTGATAGGAGCATACAGCTTTATCTCTCCCTCTCTCTGTGAGAGAGAGCAAAATAACGAGAATTACTAAAAGAGAGAGAGCTCTCAGAAACACACAGAAACGCACATCACACACACACAAGCGGCCCAGAAAGGAGCCAGATCATGTCAGATTGCGCACAAAATGCTGATCAAGATGTGTAAACTGATAATCAAAGCCCCCCTCCCAGAGTACAGAGTAATGAGACTAATGAGCGCGCAGCAGTGCGTAAAAGTCGTGCGTAATGACAGCTCCTCGTTGGTGAAACACAATAAACTGCACCTCTTCTTCCACGTGCGTCTTATTGACAGGTGGAGCCTATATGAATAATGATATAAATGCATAGTGAACGGTAAGAATGGAGAGTTTGACTAATAACTAGTCCAGTTCAATCTAATGAGGACCTCCCATTAGTTCCAACTCTCATTACTCCGATTGTCGAACCAATGGGAGGTCGAACTAATGGGAGGTCGAACTAATGGGAGGTCGAACTAATGGGAGGTCGAACTAATGGGAGGTCAAACCAGTGCCATGGACCCACTCCTTCTCACTTCAGTCGTTACTCTGAGGTTGGACAAAAAAACACTCCACATTAATCCATGAGTCATTATAATACAATGGACATGACCCTTCAACTAGTACATTTACCTTTTTTCTATGAGGTATAAGTGTAAATGACAGCTAGTCTTGTCCATTATGCAGTTGTGCTTTTATTTTGAAGAACACCGCTCTTATTTTGTTACTTTCTGTTATTGCTGTACATCTAGTGAATCGTCTCCTAGGTTACCAATTAAAGTTTAAAGAATAGCTCATAATGTTTTAAAAAAAATAAAATACAGTATATTTTAGAAACTATTCTAGAGTAGGATTTTCACATCAGAAACACATTTGAATACTACAGTAAATAACACCTTATTACTAATGACGGGTATCATGTTTAGAGAAGGTTAGAGAGGATCCAGGAACAGTGGGAGTGGAAGCAATATGGTTTTCAACTTCTACTACCTCATCACTTTTATTATTGCACAGACTACAGGAAAAACTTTTATTGTGAAACAAACAACAGGAAATACTTTTATTTGTGACATGAACTACATGACTTGACTTTATTAAGTCAACTTGGTGCTATACAAATCAATACACCAACAAAACACCACCAGGGGGAGACAAGCTTTCATACAAAAACATTGTAAAGTTACATAAATTCAAAGTTTTTATAGCTTTCATGTTGATGGATTTTTTAATAGACTTAATATATTGTTTGGCTTCATTTTCAAAAATAATAAAGAGTGGTTTTTGATTAGTGTAACGACATTTATGAATATGCCATTTGGCTAACTGTATAACAAGATTGATGATATAATATTGTTTTTCTTTTGCAGATGGATTCTCAGTGAAGCCAAACAATATAGCCTATGTTCAAACCACAGGGAAAAACAGGTTCAATAGAAAAAGAAATCAGGATGCAAATATCTTCCCATAAACTGGTTGAGAAAGGGCGAGACCAAAATAAATGAAAAATATCTTCAGGGTGTCCTACACAGAAAGAGCAGTTTAAATCTACCGGTATATCTTTTTTAATCGTTGTAAAAAAAAAACTTTAGATGGGTACATTTTGTGAATTATTTTAAAAGATACTTCTATTAATTATATATCTATATATATTAATTAACTGGTGTCAGCTAAACCATCTTCACTTGAACGCCAGCAAAACACAGGAGATGATCATAGACTTCCGGAGCAAGGCGCCTCCAACAACACAGGTGAACATCCTAGGCATGGACATTGAGACTGTAACATCATACAAATACCTGGGTGTTCACCTCAACAACAGACTGGACTGGGCCGACAACACTGATGCCACATTCAGAAAGGGACAAAGTCGGCTACATCTCCTGAGAAGGCTGAAATCCTTCCGAGTATTAGACCACTAAGGACCTTCTATGACACTATGGTGGCATCTTTTGTTTTTTATTCTGTTGTGTGTTGGGGGGGGGGGGGGTGTGGCTCGGAAAAGGACAGGAAAAAAATAAACAAACTGATCAAAAGAGGCAGTTCTGTCCTGTCCAGCCCCCTGGAGACTGTTGAGCAGGTGGGTGAGAGGAGAATGCTGCACAGACTGACTGCCATCATGGGCAACCCCTCTCACCCTCTGCATGGGACGGTGAGCGGCCTGAAAAGCTCCCGTAGCAACAGGCTGAGACACCCTCAGTGCAAAACAGAGCGTTTCCGCAGGTCTTTTATCCCCATGTCAGTTAGACTTTTTAATAGTTCTATTTAATTTGTAATGTCTGTCGCACTTCTTTTTTGAAATCTCCCGTGCACTTTAAATTGCACTTTAAATTGTTTTTTATCCATAGTTGTCTACCAGCAAGCATTTGTTTTAATGAGCACCGTAGCACTTTCTCCTTTTGTCTTCTTTTTCTTAAAGTATTCTTTTATGAATTGTGTATTTTATTATTTGTCTTGTTTTTATTTCCTTTGTTAAATGCTGCTGTCATGAACGAATTTCCCTTCGGGGATGAAATAAAGTATAATCTAATCTAATCTAATCTAATCTATCAGGTAAGTTCCAGATCTTTTTCCAGTTAATGTTATTAATAAAGTTATTCCAATAAGTTATTGATGAACTATTTTTATTGTGGTAGGCTACAGGAAGTTCTTTTATTGTGGCGGTTTGCCCTCAGCTGGTCCATGGGGAGAACTGCAGTGTTGTAACATCCCAACAGCGTTTCTTTAATTTCATTCTCAAAACCTGAACACAATATTCCACAGTAACACTTTATCATAAAAGTTCACGTCTCTGTGCATCGTGTAAATATTCCTGAAGAGGAGTTTCCATAGTTCCGGTTCAGCTGCTGCAGCGCGGGGAGCTTAATGAGTGAAACACAGCAACAGTCAGTGTGGTGGGTCCGAACCATCCATGGTCTGGAGAGAGACGTGAACTTTTATGATGAAGTGTTACTGTGGAATATTGTGTTCAGGTTTTGAGAATGAAATTAAAGAAACGCTGTTGAGATGTTACAGCACTGCAGTTCTCCCCATGGACCAGCTGAGGGCAGACCGCCACAATAAAAGAATTTCATCATATGGAATAACTTATTGGAATAACTTTATTAATCACCTTAACTGGAAAGAGATCTGGAACTTACCTGCTAGATATATAATTAATAGAAGTATCTTTTAAAATAATTCACAAAATGTACCCATCTAAAGTTTTATTTTTATTTTTACAACGATTAAAAAAGATATGTCGGTAGATTTAAACTGCTCTTTCTCTGTAGGATACTCTGAAGATATTTTTCATTTATTTTGGTCTCGCCCTTTCTCAACCAAATTATGGGAAGATATTTGCAACATGATTTCTTTTTTGATTTAACCTGTTTTCCCTGTGGTTTGAACATATATTGTTTGGCTTCACTGACAATCCATCTGCAAAAAGAAAAACAATACTATATCATCAATCTTGTTATTATGCAGTTAGCCAAATAGCACATTCATAAATGTCGTTACACTCATCCAAAACCACTCTTTATTATTTTTGAAAATGAAGCCAAACAATATATTAAGTCTATTAAAAAATCCATCAACATGAAAGCTATAAAAACTTTGAATTTATGTACACTTTACAATGTTTTTGTAAGAAAGCTTGTCTCCCCCTGGTGGTGTTTTGTTGGTGTATTGATTTGTATAGCACCAAGTTGACTTACAGTTTTTCTCAATCGCTTTGGTGCTTTTCTCACATCAATATTAACATTTGCACAACAGTTAGTGCATTTCTCAGAACAATTATTACAAACTGTGTGACAACCCCAAGTGGTTGTGTGTGTGTGTGTGGGTGTGTGTGTGCGGCGCCCCTCTCGCTCTCTGTCTCTCCTTCCCTCAGGATTACTCATGGGCCTCCGGTGTGCGTGCTGTAGGGGGGGGCTATGTTCCTAAAAGCCGGGTGGAGATCGCCGTCTCCCTCTCTCTCATCCCATTCATGACCTGGCGTCCCTCAGCTCCCCCGCTGCGACTGTCCTCTTGGTTTTAATGCACAGACAACACCTACATATCCATCCATGCACCCGCACTCACCACTGATATCCTCCACTACTGATTGTTTACCTTTGATTGTTGTTATAAATAAATAAGATTATTGTCGGCACCTTCCCCTCTCCGCGTGTTGTTTGTCAGGAAAAGGAGCCAGTCCTGACAAATGGGGGCTCGTCTTGGTTCACCTGTGGTCTTGGTTCACCTGTGAAGGGTAGGTGATACACTGGATGCGCATTTTTTCTGGAGGTTCCCGTTAGGCGAAGGACACGTCTCCTTTGGGACTGTGTCTGTTTGTTTTTTTTTGTCAGTAGTGTTGTGGGGAGCGGCTAGCGTTGGTTGCGCGAGCAATCATCTCGGGGGCACTCCATGGGGTCGCCGCTGGTGGTCCCCGCTGGTGGTCCCCGCTGGTTTTGTGCTTAATCAGCCCGCTGCAGAACCACATGAAGACCAGGGTTGAGTTTAGTTAGATTCTGGATAGGCAGTGAGGGGAACGCTCTGGGGGGCATTGTCTGCTTAAGTGCGCATAGCGGTGTGGATCCGGCTCTACGGTGAATATGAGTGATTTGTCAGTTTTCTATGATGCGCCCTCTGCGGTGTTTTTGGAATCATGTAAGAAAGAGGAGTTGCTTGAAATTGCGGAACATTATGCGATTGAGCTGGAAGAGGGAATCCTGAAGGATGAGTTGAAGGTGTTTGTGTTGTTGACATTGTTTGAAAGAGGTGTGTTTCCGAAAGGGCCAGGGGTTGGGCCAGCTGGATCAAAGAGAGAGCCGGGGGCTGCGGCGCTGGTTGAGCGGGCTGAGAGGCTCACGTTTGAGCAAGAGAGGGAAAGAGCAGGATGGCAGAAAGACCACTTGGAGTTGCAGTTAGAGATGCAGCGGGGAGAGAAGGACAGTCAAGACAGGCAGAAAAACCTCTTGGAGTTGCAGTTAGAGGTGGAGCGGGCGAAGCTGAGGGTTGTGGACCGAAATGAGAGGGATTCTGGCGCGTCTGGGTCTGTGGCTGAGCGTGAGGGCAGAGACTTGACGGCGAGTCTGCGCCTTGTGCCTAAATTTAATGAGCGAGATCCTGATACTTTTTTCACGTTGTTTGAGCGCGTGGCAGATGCCAGGCAGTGGTCAGATGTTGATAGGGTTCTCCTGCTGCAGTGCGTCCTCACGGGCAAGGCGCAGGAGGCTTACTCGGCTGTGTGCGCGCAGGAGGGTTTGACTTATGACAGGGTGAAGTCAGCCGTCCTCAAGGCGTATGAGCTCGTTCCAGAGGCATATCGCCAGAGGTTTAGACAGTGGGTGAAGGTTGATAAACAAACTAATGTGGAGTTTGTGCGCGATTTGACCACTCATTTTCACCGCTGGTGTTCCGCGGAAAAAGTGAATTCATTTGATGGTCTGTGTGAATTGATAATCAAGGAGCAGTTTAAAAATGTTGTTCCTCAGCGCGTAGCCGCCTACTTAAATGAAAGAGGGCCAGCTACTGCGCTTAAAGCAGCTGAGTTGGCTGATGATTTCTTGCTGACGCACAAGTCTGGTTTTGCTGAGGGGCGCGAGCGCGCAGTGGATGACAGTAGGTTTACGCGCAGCCGTTTTTCCAAACCTGTTCCGGCCCGTGGCGCGCCTGTCGCTGTGCGCCCAGGACGTTCAAACTTGTGCAATTTTTGTCGTGGGGAAGGTCATTGGAAGGACCAGTGTCCTTTGCTCAGGCGAAAAAATTTTGCGCCTTCCCCAGCTCCTGCTATGTTGTGTGCAAGTGTGCGAGAGGAAAAGGCGGTGGAGGCGACCGTCAGTGACAAGTCTGGGTTTGAGCCTTTCATCATAAAGGCGCGTGTGTCCTTGGTGGGCAGTACTGAATGTGTTTCTGTGAGAGTGTTGCGTGACACAGGGGCCCGACATTCTTTCATTGTGCAGTCTGTGCTTCCTTTTTCCTCTGATACGCAGTCTGGAGATTTCATTGTGATGCGGGGGATGTAGCTTGGCTTCGTTCCCGTGCCACGCCATGATGTGGTGTTGGATTGTGATCTGGCTAAAGGTGTGTTTTCTGTGGGCGTGCGGCCTGAGTTGCCTTTGCCAGGCGTGTCAATGATTCTGGGAAATGATATTTGTGGTGGTCGGGTTTGGTCCAGTGGTCCCCCGCCACCTGTGGTGGTGTCCGAACCGGTGGCGTCTGACAGTTCAGCGCTTGAAGTTTTTCCTGTTTGTGCCATGTCGCGCGCTCAGAGTAAATGTGCGTCTGTGCCAGCGGAGGCTGCGGCCTCGGTGGAACCGGTTGCGCTGCCTGATTTGCCTCCACTTGTGGAAAGAGAGGAGTGGATTAAGGCTCAGAAATCTGATGTTTCGTTGTCCTCACTGTGGGATCAGGTTGTGCCGCGTCACCAGGTTGGTGATGTAGCCCAGGGCTATTTTGTGCAGGATGGGATGTTGGTCCGCAAAGGGTTGCCTTGTGATGAGGATGTTGTGGGAGCGCCTGTGTTTCAGGTGGTGGTGCCTCAGGATTTTCGTTCCCACGTTTTGAAAACGGCACATGATGAAAGTGGTCACTTTGGGGTGCGTAAAACGTATCTGTCTGTGCTTAAAGCAGAAGTAAGTGGTCCGGTCGTTTTCGCTAATGCTGCGTTCCAGGCAGGCTTTTGAAATCGTAAATTACAGCTTCAAGTCACAACTTAGGACTTTATAGCGTTTCAGGCAACCCACTCGTGTTTCTCCGACCTGTTTTACCGGTGAAAGTCACTATAACGGCCACTCGTAACTTCCGACCGGTGAACTCGTACCAGATCGAACTGGTACCACTTCACGGTCGGAAAAATACGAGTTTCCTTGAACACACCATAACAGTCCTCGTCCCTACGTCGCCACATTCACGGCGTTCCTTGGCTGCACACACAGCCCTGCATGCCGTTCTCTCTCCTCATTGGATAAAAACTGTAGGATACAATAAATGTTTTCTCCTCGGCTCAGAGCAGAGCAGAGTGACTGACAGACCCGTGTTTCAGACCAAACACTCTATGTAAGTGATTGCTGTCGGAAGATAGAACTATTTAAGACTTATATTAACACAAATATATCACTTACTTCTGCTTTAAACATTTTTTTTGGCCGCGGGCCAAAAAAGAGGTGGCGGCGTATATTAAAACATGTCACGTCTGCCAGCTGACGGGGAAACCCAACCAGTGCGTAAATCCGGCACCGTTGCAGCCCATCTCTGTGGTGAGTGAACCGTTTGAGTATCTGATAATAGACTGTGTGGGGCCGTTGCCTAGTGCCAAGTCGGGGTGTAAGTATTTGTTGACTGTCATGTGTCAGTGTACTCGATACCCAGCGGCTTATCCGCTTCGAACCATCACCACCAAAGCGGTTGTTAAAGCACTTGCACAGTTCATTTCAGTGTTCGGGATACCCAAGGTCATACAAAGTGATCGGGGGTCCAATTTTTCCTCGCATATGTTTGCGGAAGTGTTGAAATCGCTGGGGGTGAGCCATAACCAGTCCACTGCGTATCATGCGCAAAGTCAGGGCGCGTTAGAGCGGTTCCATCAGACGCTCAAGTCCTTGTTGCGCGCGTACTGTACAGAGTTGGATCGGGACTGGGAGGAGGGGCTCCCCTGGTTGATGTTGGCAGCGCGAGAGGCCGTGCAGGAGAGCACGGGCTTCAGTCCGAACGAATTGGTTTTTGGGCACTCGGTGCGCGGGCCGTTGGCAGCGCTGAAGGGTGGATTGGTTCCTGCCGAGGCGCCTCGAAACCTGATTGACTTTGTTAATGGTTTTCGGCACAGATTGTTTCGGGCGGGTCTGTTGGAAAAAGAAAAGCTGGGGCAGGCTCAAGTGAAAATGAAAGCCCAGTATGACCGGGGTACGGTGCGTCATGAGTATAGTCCGGTGGACCAGGTCCTCGCGCTGACTCCGCTGGTCACGTCACCATTCCAGGCTAAGTTTGTTGGCCCATACACTGTGTCTGAAAAAATTTCTGATGTTAACTATCTTGTTGCTACACCAGGTCGAAGGAAGTCGTCCCAGTTGTATCATGTGAACCTGCTGAAGCCATATTACCAACGCTCGGGGCATGGGGAGTGCGTAAAAGGTGACGTTGGGGCAGCGCTCGCTGTGGACACCTGTAGTGTGGCGCAGGAGACAGACGGCGTTCCTGAGCCTGATGACAGTTTGTTGAGTGGTAGGTTGAAGAATTCTGAGTCTTTGTGTAATCTGCAGTCCCTTTTGTCACATCTGTCTGAAGAGCAGCGGGTCGAGTTGGTGGAGCTGATCGGTAGATTTCCGCAGCTTTTTGGTGATGTTCCCTCTCGTACTTCCTGGATTGTACATGATATTGATGTGGGGGAAGCACAGCCAATCAGACAGCGGTTTTACCGCATGGGTCCTGAGAAGCTGACGCACTTGAACACTGAGATTGATTACATGTTGAAAAATGACATTGCCATTCCATCTGCGTCCAGCTGGGCGTCTCCTTGTGTTTTGGTGCCTAAATCAGATAAAACTCTGCGATTTTGCACAGATATGAGGAAGGTTAATTCTGTCACTAAGTCCGATTCATTTCCATTACCGCGCATGGACGATTGCATAGATATGGTTGGGTCTGCTAAGTTTGTGTCCAAGTTCGACCTGCTCAAGGGTTATTGGCAGGTGCCCTTGTCAGAGCGCGTGAGAGAAATTGCTTCATTTGTCACTCCTGCAGGCCTCTACTCATACACCGTTATGCCCTTTGGTTTAAAGAACGCTCCGGCCACTTTTCAGCGGCTTATGAACCGGGTTGTGCATGGGTTAAAGGGCTGTTCAGTGTATTTGGATGATCTGGTTGTGTATAGTGACACATGGCATTCACATTTGCAGAGAGTGAAAGAGTTGTTTGAGAGGTTGGCTGAGGCCCAGTTGACAGTAAATTTAGCCAAATGTGAGTTTGCTAGAGCCACTGTTACTTACTTGGGGCGTGTGGTTGGTCAGGGTAATGTTGTTCCTGTTCAGGCTAAAGTGCAAGCTGTGTCTGAGTTTCCACCGCCGACTACGAAGAAAGAACTCCAGCGGTTTTTGGGTCTAGTTGGATACTATAGAAGTTTCTGCCGAAATTTCTCTACTGTTGTTTTTCCTCTGACTGAGCTACTGAAGGGTGGAGCTAAGTTCGTGTGGTCTACTGCGTGCCAGCAGGCCTTTGAGAATGTAAAGTCTTTACTGTGTTCATGTCCTGTGTTGGCTGCTCCCCAGTTTGACCGACAGTTTGTCTTACAGGTTGATGCCAGCCAGGTCGGGGCCGGTGCCGTCCTTCTCCAGGGAGGGGACGAGGGGTTGTTGAGACCAGTCTGTTTTTTCTCAAGAAAGTTCAATCGACATCAGGCCAACTATTCCGTGATAGAAAAGGAGGCTTTGGGTCTCATTTTGGCCTTACAGCATTTTGAGGTGTACGTAGGTGGGACGGCACCTTTAATTGTTTACACAGATCACAACCCTTTAACATTCTTAGGTTCCTTGAAAACTCCAAATCAGAGACTGGTCAGGTGGTCTCTCTTTTTGCAGGGTTATGATTTAGACATACGCCATATTAAAGGGCAAGATAATATCCTGGCAGATGTTTTGTCTAGGGCGCCTCTGCCTTAGAGTTGATGGGGTATTGGGTCAGTTGTGCATTGTTAATCTTGTATGTATGATGACATGTAACTTTATCCCCGCTTTCACACTCCTGCTCCTCCATCCTTTCAAACTCTTAAATAGGCTTCCCCGGTACCAGGTTGCAGAGTTCTGGGATGGCTGGGTGAGTTGGGTTGGGTTTTGGCAGTGGGAATTGTTCATGTAATTCATGTTATTTGGAGTATGGTTACAACTGTAAATGGGGAACATGTAGCTGGTCCTGCCACCCTTACTAGCTTGGGGGTTTATTGTGCCGGTTCCCCTTTGGGGTCCCGTCTTAAGGGGGGGGGTGTGACAACCCCAGGTGGTTGTGTGTGTGTGTGTGCGGCTCCCCTCTCGCTCTCTGTCTCTCCTTCCCTCAGGATTGCTCATGGGCCTCCGGTGTGCGTGCTGTAGGGGGGCGTGGCTATGTTCCTAAAAGCCGGGTGGAGATCGCCGTCTCCCTCTCTCTCATCCCATTCATGACCTGGCGTCCTGCAGCTCCCCCGCTGCGACCGTCCTCTTGGTTTTAATGCACAGACAACACCTACATATCCATCCATGCACCCGCACTCACCACTGATATCCTCCACTACTGATTGTTTACCTTTGATTGTTGTTATAAATAAATAAGATTATTGTCGGCACCTTCCCCTCTCCGCGTGTTGTTTGTCAGGAAAAGGAGCCAGTCCTGACAATTGTAAAACATTTATTTATTGATGTAAATGTGGTGATTTCTGTATAGGCTACAGATCCCCCAGGCAGTGCTGCTTCTGTGTCCAAAACACATGAAGCTTCACTTTTAATTCAAACAAATTAATGCGACAATTGTTACATTTCATCAATGAGACCAGCATTTATCTCCTAAAAAGAATGTAACTACGCGGCGGTAAACCTTTAAAAACCTGCGGGTAAGTTAATTAGCGGTCGTCTTTTCTACCGGGACGAGGTCGGGAGGTTGGCCGGCTGACCAGCTCTCCGGACGGGGTGGTGTCTCTGTGACGAGCCGTTGATCTGCTCCACAGGTGGAGGCTCCAACGTGGAGCTTCACTTCTCCCAAAAACATCGGAGCAAACGTCTAAACAGCCTCATGTGGATAAACCGACCCAACATTGGGATCTAAACAACTACTTTCTCACATGAAAAAATATTAAAACTTAACAAAATGACGTAATAACAGCGCTACAGTGAGAAATAAATCAGCTGCCGGTTGCCGCAAGATGCATTCTGGGAAACTTGCCATAGCCCTCGGTCCGTAGTGTGCCCCTGAAAAATCTCCGTTTCGAGGGCGAGATAGCCCGACCCCTTCCCCCTAACCCTCGTCTGAACCAGAATTGGGACACCCCTACCACTTCACGTGAACGCGCAAAATGAAGGGTTAGGGCCCAGGGCGAGGGCTAAGGGGAGAATCGGAATTCGGCCCAACAGTCCATGTGGTGGGTCCGAACCATCCATGGTTTGGAGAGAGACGTGAACTTTTATGATGAAGTGTTACTGTGGAATATTGTGTTCAGGTTTTGAGAATGAAATTAAAGAAACACTGTTGGGATGTTACAACACTGCAGTTCTCCCCCTGGACCAGCTGAGGGCAGACCGCCACAATAAAAGAACTTCCTGTACCACAATAAAAGTAGTTCATCATATGGAATAACTTATTGGAATAACTTTATTAATCACCTTAACTGGAAAGAGATCTGGAACTTACCTGCTAGATATATAATTCATATAAGTATCTTTTAAAATAATTCACAAAATGTACCCATCTAAAGTTTTTTTTTATTTTCACAACGATTAAAAAAGATATACCGGTAGATTTAAACTGCTCATTCTCTGTAGGATAAGATATTTTTCATTTATTTTGGTCTCGCCCTTTCTCAACCAAATTATGGGAAGATATTTGCATCCTGATTTCTTTTTTGATTGAACCTGTTTTTCCCTGTGGTTTGAACATACTGTATATTGTTTGGCTTCACTGACAATCCATCTGCAAAAAGAAAAACAATACTGTATCATCAATCTTATTATACAGTTAGCCAAATGGCATATTCATAAATGTCGTTACACTCATCCAAAACCACTCTTTATTATTTTTGAAAATGAAGCCAAACAATATATTAAGTCTATTAAAAAATCCATCAACATGAAAGCTATAAAAACATTGAATTTATGTACACTTTACAATGTTTTTGTAAGAAAGCTTGTCTCCCCCTGGTGGTGTTTTGTTGGTGTATTGATTTGTATAGCACCAAGTTGACTTACAGTTTTTCTCAATCGCTTTGGTGCTTTTCTCACATCAATATTAACATTTGCACAACATTTCTCAGAACAATTATTACAAACTGCAAAACCTAGTGGATGACCAGCAAAAGTGCGTCACTTGCTCAAAATGGATTGTCCATCCCTCAAAAGCAAGTAGGGGAGAGCAGGGTCGAAAGTAACATTTTTCAAATAAATGTCATTTAAAAAGATAGTATTACAGGTTTTTATGTTTTTGTTGTGATCACCATCTCATATGTGTTCTCTATCAATACCAGGTGTTATTTTGTAAAAATGTGAAACAACGTCGGTGTAATTTGACTTTGAAGAGAAGCTGCGCTTTGTTACTTTCCTCATGGCAGGGACGAAAGTAACAGGGGGGTGGGTCAAAAGTAACACGACAATATAAACTGGACTTGGTCTTATTTTTCTTGTTTTTATTTGAAATGTCTGACAATGCTCTTGTTAATATGTGATTACAAACATATTGTGACCTTCATCTTATTTAAAAATATATTAAATTTAATTAAATAAAATTTTTAGAACAAACGATCAATGACGCTCATTTGGATTTTTTTTTACGTTTGTAGATCGCTTATTAGCATGCTGATTTTCTCTAAATTTCTGCTATTTTCTCTAAATTACAGTGTGAATTGGTGTTAAATACAATTTATTAACTTTTTTTTTACTACACTACACCTTGGGACTCGGCCAGAACAGATCTCTGTCGCCGTCCTGCTGACAGCCTGTTGTCCTGGTCCAGTATGACTGGACCATAGTGATCCACTGGTCATGCCCTCCTCCTGCACTTCTCCACTTTATATGGTCACATTGTTTATACGTTGTGTGTTTTAATCCCTCCCGTAGCACGGTGACCGATTTTTTTTTTTTGCACAGAATTGCTCATTGTTAATGTGGAGAGGGACGGAAGTAACGGCTTGTTACTTTCGTCCCTCCAGCGACTCCCGACACTCAAACCTGAGCTGCTTCTATACTGAAAAACTCTGACAAGTCAAACTTTAGGATGTGTTAGAGG
Source organism: Trachurus japonicus (assembly GCF_045865225.1). NCBI lineage: Eukaryota > Metazoa > Chordata > Actinopteri > Carangiformes > Carangidae > Trachurus > Trachurus japonicus. The sequence continues at coordinate 2,519,684 of NC_140923.1, read as the reverse complement.
ACTAATTAATGTGTCTAACCATCATAATTATAACACCTGAAACGGTAAACACAGCTGATCAACCCCCAAAAATTACCGCTTTTCGTCACTGAAAACAGGTTCTTGAGTGTAACTCGGTCAAAGACATATTCTTAAGATTTTTTGCAGTTCTGTTAGGTCCTGCATGATATACATGCTGACCAAGTTAGACACGTCACACTGGTATGGGCTCGGAGAAAATCGCTTTGTTACTTTCGTCCTCCGTTACTTTCGACCCTGCTCTCCCCCCAGAATGGTAAAGCCAGGAACCATCCCCTACACGCTCTACCACGAGAGGTGTTTGTTTGTTTATTAAGTAATGAGATGGAGGTGGGGATGAAGGAGAGTTTAAAACCCTTTAGCACCTCCCTGATGGCAGCAGCTGGTACTCCTGGAAGAGGACGTGTGAATATAAACACGTCCTATCGTCCTAAATCTCCAGTACAATAGTCAAATACATTGTGAATATTTCCCCTTGTGTTTCAAATTCAAATTCCATTAAATTCAGTTTGTGGAAAGTTATTCAGTTGAAGAATAATCAAACGTTACCTTTATTTACTTATTGGCTGTTATGGTTTAAAAATCTGGTGCAAAAATATAAAGTCAGAACTGAGCTGTTTTCAGACACTTCACACATCAAACTACCAACTGTCATCACATGTTATAGCTGCAGTTTTCATCCAGTGCAGTAACGTGAACAAAACCTTTGCACATGTTTCCTGACATCAGTCATGTGACACAGACTCCACCAGTATCAAAACAAGGAAGTGGGAGCTGCTGACTCGGCTCTGTGATGGAAACCACTGTCATGAAGAACCTCATGTTCCTCCTGGACAAGAACATGAAGAACACCAGACTTCAACCGTCTGAGTCCAACTCGTCTTCACACTCAGAGTCATTTTACTGTGAGATTCCACCACTCTCTCTTTCATCACCGTGGCCTGTAGAGAAGAAGAAGGAGAAGGTTCAGGTGTGTTAATAAAGACAGAAATAAAGCAGTGTTTCCTAATCCTTCATGTTACAGGTGAAACTTCCTGTACCTGAGGGACGAGAGCTTCTGATTGGCTGTTTATGTTTAATAGAGAAACTTGTATTGATCATGTATTGACTGAATCTGCTCGATCAGTTGAGTCAAGCAGAACAAGAACAGCTGATGGTTCATATTGATTCCAGGTGAACATGGAGTTCTAGAGACTCTCAGGTGAGTGACAGGTGAACCTCATTGTTCCTAGCCTCGCATCACCAGGCTCTTCAGACAAGCGAAGAGCCTGGTGTCTGTTACCTCCAAATTCATCTGCATTCTGGTTCCTGTCTGTAGCGGATACTGAAGTCACCAAATTCACCAAAATAAAAGTGTTCACCCACATAAAACTTATAAAATAAACATTAACTTGTGATACAATAAAAGCAAAATGTTAACTTAATGGCTCGGGGACTTTCTTGTAAATTATATTCCTTAAATTAAATAGTTTTACCGCATTTTATTAGCTTGGTGCTTTTATTTTGAAGGAAAGGTCTGTCTCTCTCGCCCTGGATCTGTTTCCTACCAAACCAGTGAGTCAACGGCCCCAGACTACATTGTTCCTGTTTGACTCAACACCTTTACCTGTGACTGGATCACTGATGACTGACACATTGAAGCTGCTGCAGCGTTTTCTGTGTCTGTGATGTCACGTATGATGTCATATGTGATGTCACATCCTGACAGGTTCACCTGCTGCACTTTACACTTTACATGTTATTATCTCTCCCACAGTCTCATCAGCTGTGGAAACAGCTACAGATCAGACTCACTTCAGAGTCTTCAGTCGAAAGTCTGGACTCTTCACAAGATCACAAAGCTGCTGCAGAGATGAAGAAGAAGGGCTCAGCTTGTTGCTGTATCCTCCCAGGTCCAGGTATCTCAGGTGTCTCAGGTGGGAGGGGTTGGACTTCAGAGCTGAGACCAGAGAAGAACAGCTGATCTCTGACAAACTGCAGTCCCTCAATCTGAATAAAGAATAAAAGAAGATAAAATGAAGATCACACACACACACACACACACACACACACACACACACCTGAAGTGATCAGATTATTGATTATTGATGACTATGTAGTGAAATGAGCTGGAAGTGAAGAGTCATTGTCAGTGTGAGAGAAGAACAAGTGGAAACATGAGACAACAACTATTTCAAACGTCCTTCATTCATCACATCAAAGTCAATGATTCAAGTTCTGAGTGAAGATCAATCAGGTTCAGTTGTGGATCAAAGATCTCAGATCTACAACAGTAACAGTCAGTGAACTGACCTCAGAGTCTCCAGTCTACAGTCTGGACTCTCCAGAAAACCACTCAGATGCTTCACTCCTGAATCCTGCAGGTTCCTGTTGGAGCTCAGGTCCAGTTCTCTCAGGAGGGAGGGGTTGGACTTCAGAGCTGAGACCAGAGAAGAACAGCTGATCTCTGACAACCTGCACTTCTCCAATCTGAACAAAGAATAAAAGCAGAGAGTTGAGGACAAAGCTCCTTGTTGACAGCGTTCAGTGTCTCATCATCTGTTCAGAGCTGAAGAAGCTTCAGAAAGAACAAGTTTAGAAAATCAAAGTCCAACAGCTGAAGCAACAGGAAGCAGGTTAAACAGTCACATAGAGAGAAAACAGCTCATTAATATTCATGAGAAGCTGCTGCTGACTCCGCCTCTTCACCTGTCAGCTCCACCTGTGGCTCCATCCAGACAAACTCATGTTGAGCAGCCACATCGATCAGAGGTTTACTGACCACGCTCAACATGTGAGGCTCAACTCTGTTGCTATGACAACAAACATGTGAGGCTGAAGCTCAGAGAGAAAAAACCTTCTGACTGATTTCACAGACTGAACCTGCTCCAACTTCTTCACAGAGCTGAAACCAGCGCGCGCGCGCGCACACACGCACACACACCTGAGGTGATCAGATTATTGATTATTGATGACTATGTAGTGAAATGAGCTGAAAGTGAAGAGTCATTGTCAGTGTGAGAGAAGAACAAGTGGAAACATGAGACAACAACTATTTCAAACGTCCTTCATTCATGACATCAAAGTCAATGATTCAAGTTCTGAGTGAAGATCAATCAGGTTCAGTTGTGGATCAAAGATCTCAGATCTACAACAGTAACAGTCAGTGAACTGACCTCAGAGTCTCCAGTCTACAGTCTGGACTCTCCAGAAAACCACTCAGATCCTTCACTACTGAATCCTTCAGCTCGTTGTTGGTCAGGTCCAGTTCTCTCAGGTGGGAGGGGTTGGACTTCAGAGCTGAGACCAGAGAAGAACAGCTGATCTCTGACAAACCGCAGCTCTTCAATCTGAATAAAGAATAAAAGCAGTGAGTTGAGGACAAAGCTCCTTGGTGACAGCGTTGATGACCTTGTTGTCATGTGACCATGAGCTGAAGCTTCCTTCCTGTGGAGCCCAGTGTTGATGTTCATGAGCCTCAGTGTCTCCACAGTGGGATCATCAAACCAACACTGTTCTCTGAGCTACAGGACTTTAACCTGACCTCTCACACTGGGAAGCTGCTTTGACCTTTGACCCTGAACCAAGCAGAGAGGGAAAACTCAGATCTACATCACATCTGCTGCTTCAGCTACAGAGGCTGATCCAGCTGTTCTGTTAGCAGCTTCATCTGAGAGCAGCTCATCATCATCATCATCATCATCATCATCATCATCATCATCATCATCATCATCATCATCATCATCACCACCACACTGACCTCTGAGTGACCTCTGACCCTTCACCTTCTACCAGCTGCAGTAACATGGAGTCAGAAACTGAACTGAACAGAGAGAAAAGTCCAACAGGTCCAGTCAGTGAACTCACCTCAGAGTCTCCAGTCGACAGTTTGGACTCTCCAGTCCAGCACACAGAACCTTCACTGATGAATCACTCAGTTTGTTCGATCTCAGGTCCAGTTGTGTCAGGTGGGAGGGGTTGGACTTCAGAGCTGAGGCCACGACTTCACAGTGACTCTCTGAGAGTCGACAATCAGCAAGTCTGTGAAGAGAGAAAATATGAAACGTGTCAGAATGAAATGAGATGAAAGCTGCAGTAAAAACACAGTTGATGCATCTGATGACAGGACGAGATGATGTGATGAACATCTGAGCTCCAGCTCATCTTCTCTCAGTTTGATCTTCACTCTCACAGCTGCAGCTTCAGTCTGAGGCTTTGGGTCGTGTCGTGTCGTGTCGTGTCGTGTCGTGTCGTGTCGTGTCGTGTCGTGTCGTGTCGTGTCGTGTCGTGTCGTGTCGTGTCGTGTCGTGTCGTGTCGTGTCGTGTTGTGTCGTGTCGTGTCGTGCTAATCACTGATCAGTTTTGGCTGCAGGTCCAAACTGAGTCTGGTCTCTCTTCCACCAGGTGGAGGCGGAGCTACTCTACAGGTGATCGTTCATGCTGATCTACCAGTCACATATTCTTATTGTGGATCAGCTGATCGTGATCTCAGTGCAGCAGCTGTGGGTTTGTATCATTGATCTCTGATTTCAATCATTGATCTCCGATCAGACTGACTGAACCAATACAACAGCAGGAGAAGTTAATAATAATTAGGGCTGTCAATAGATTTAAAAAAATTAACTGATCAATCTCACAATTTTCTGTAACTGGTTAATTTATCAACTAATAAACTGCATTTGTCCTCTTATGTCCAGCTTATAACGAAAATGTATTCATGTATAATCATCAAATTAGTGTAAAATAAACACAAAAAAGTATATTTGGTAGCACTACATAATACGGCCCGCGACTTACAGCGTACCTACCGCTCTCTTGCCGCGTAGGTTGCCGCTTATTTCACACAAGTACTGAGTAACTGCAGCTCACTTTCCCCCCTGTTTCCCCCGTGCATTTACAGTGTAACTAGGCTGCGTCTTAGCGCGTAACTTACATCCTGCTTCACACCAACTTCCACAGAAGTACAGGGTAACTCTCGCTGTTTTACAGTTTAACTAGGCTGCGTCTTGGCACGTAACTCCTGTCCTACTTTACACCAAATTACACAGTAACTCTCGCTCACTCCGCCACTAATTACCCCGCATTTTACAGTATAACTAGGCTGTGTCTTAGAGCGTAACTCCCGTACAATTACGTCCTACTTTCCCCGGACTTACAGTGTAACTCCTGCCAGGTACATTAGAAATTAAATAGTCTACTGTACAATATGAGCACAGTTGCAATCCATGTTTTCCAAAAGTGTCAGCAGCGACATTTCACCTCTATTTCAGAGATTTATTATTCATTATTTAATTGTATGGTTTGGAATAGGTGAGAAATGGGTATAGAGTGTGGACATTTTCCAATACAGTAACAGGCTGGCTGGTAGCAAACTTACCTCTCTAAAATGCACATCTATGAAAGTCTAGTTCTGTCATCCAAGGGCAAAACACAAACTATACAGTAATACATCCACAATAATGAGTCATTCGGAGAGTTAGAAAATGTTTTTATTATTTATTAACCAGAAAACACATGACACATCCACATCCATGATCATTCATAAACTTTAACCCTTGTGCTGCCCAAGTGGGTCAAATGGACCCAGTCATTCATTAGTGGGTCAGACAGACCCAGTCAGGGTGGATTGTGATTTGTAACCGTCATGATTCCCTAGCAGTGGGTCAAAAATACCCCCCTGGTGTGGATAGATTTTTTTTTTTAACTCATAACCCACGACTTCTGATGTTCCAGCCTGGGTCAGACAGACCGATTGAGCGTGGATTGAGAATTCTAACCATCATGATTCCCTAGCAGCGGGTCAGAAATACCCCCCCTGATGTGGATAGAAATCTGTAACTCATAACCTGTGACTCCTGATGTTCCAGCCTGGGTCAGACAGACCCAGTCCGTATGGATTGAGAATTATTATTCGTCATGTTTCCTTGGCAGGTCAAATAGACCCAGTCAGGGTGGATTGAGATTTTTAACCGTCATGATTCCCTAGCAGTGGGTCAGAAATACCCCCCTGATGTGGATAGAAATCTGTAACTCATAACCTGTGACTCCTGATGTTCCAGCCTGGGTCAGACAGACCCAGTCCGTATGGATTGAGAATTATACCTGGTGCTGCCCTAGCTGGTCAAATAGACCCAGTCAGTGTGGATTGAGAATTTTTAACCGTCATGTTTCCTTGGCAGGTCAAATAGACCCAGCCAGTGTGGATTGGGAATTATACCTGGTGCTGCCCTAGCTGGTCAAATAGACCAAGTCAGTGTGGATTGAGAATTTTTATTCGTCATGTTTCCTTGGCAGGTCAAATAGACCCAGTCAGGGTGGATTGAGATTTTTAACCGTCATAATTCCCTAGCAGTGGGTCAGAAATACCCGCCTGATGTGGATAGAAATCTGTAACTCATAACCCACGACCCCTGATGTTCCAGCCTGGGTCAGACAGACCCAGTTCGTATGGATTGAGATTTTGTAACCGTCATGATTCCTGAGCAACGGGTCAGAAATACCCCCTGGTGTGGATAGAATTTTTTGGCATGACTCCTGATCTACCAGCCTGGGTCAGACAGACCCAGTCAGGGTGGACTGAGATTTTTAACCATCATGATTCCCTAGCAGCAGGTCAGAAATACCCCCTGGTGTGGTAAAAATCTGTTACTCATATCCCACGACTCCCGATGTTCCAGCCTGGGTCAGACAGACCCAGTGAGCATGGATTGAGATTTTGTAACCGTCATGATTCCCTAGCAGCGGGTCAGAAATACCCCCTGGTGTGGATAGAAATGTTTAGCATGACTCCTGATCTTCCAGCCTGGGTCAGACAGACCCAGTCAGGGTGGACTGAGATTTTGTAACCGTCATGATTCCCTAGCAGCGGGTCAGAAATACCCCCTGGTGTGGATAGAAATGTTTAGCATGACTCCTGATCTTCCAGCCTGGGTCAGACAGACCCAGTCAGGGTGGACTGAGATTTTGTAACCGTCATGATTCCCTAGCAGCGGGTCAGAAATACCCCCTGGTGTGGATAGAAATGTTTAGCATGACTCCTGATCTTCCAGCCTGGGTCAGACAGACCCAGTCAGCGTGGACTGAGATTTTGAAACCGTCATGATTCCCTAGCAGCGGGTCAGAAATACCCCCTGGTGTGGATAGAAATGTTTAGCATGACTCCTGATCTTCCAGCCTGGGTCAGACAGACCCAGTCAGGGTGGACTGAGATTTTGTAACCGTCATGATTCCCTAGCAGCGGGTCAGAAATACCCCCTGGTGTGGATAGAAATGTTTAGCATGACTCCTGATCTTCCAGCCTGGGTCAGACAGACCCAGTCAGGGTGGACTGAGATTTTGAAACCGTCATGATTCCTTAGCAGCAGGTCAGAAATACCCCCTGGTGTGGATAGAAATGTTTAGCATGACTCCTGATCTTCCAGCCTGGGTCAGACAGACCCAGTCAGCGTGGACTGAGATTTTGAAACCATCATGATTCCCTAGCAGCAGGTCAGAAATACCCCCTGGTGTGGATAGAAATGTTTAGCATGACTCCTGATCTTCCAGCCTGGGTCAGACAGACCCAGTCAGCGTGGACTGAGATTTTGAAACCATCATGATTCCCTAGCAGCAGGTCAGAAATACCCCCTGGTGTGGATAGAAATGTTTAGCATGACTCCTGATCTTCCAGCCTGGGTCAGACAGACCCAGTCAGGGTGGACTGAGATTTTGTAACCGTCATGATTCCCTAGCAGCAGGTCAGAAATACCCCCTGGTGTGGATAGACATTTTTAGCATGACTCCTGATCTACCAGCCTGGGTCAGACAGACCCAGTCAGGGTGGACTGAGATTTTGTAACCGTCATGATTCCCTAGCAGCGGGTCAGATACACCCAGTCTGTATGGATTGAGAATTATACCTGGTGCTGCCCTAGCTGGTCAAATAGACCCAGTCAGTGTGGATTGAGAATTATACCTGGTGCTGCCCTAGCTGGTCAAATAGACCCAGTCAGTATGGATCTAGATTTTGTAACCGTCACGATTCCCTAGCAGCGGGGTCAGAAATACCCCCCTGGTGTGGATAGAAATTTGTAACTCATAACCCATGACTCGTGAATCTGTTGATGTTGGCAAAACACAACGTGAACAGTGTGGTCACTTCTCTTTTCCTCCATCTCCCCAGCCAGACCATCACTTTCTTTTTTTTCTTACATTACTGAAACAACAACTCTGCTAAAAGGTTATGAGTGAATGAGGTGACCGTTTGCAGAGTGAAAGAGGACATTATAGCAATGTGGCAATGTTGAGTCTGTGAGTGTTGGAGTGAGTGTTGGCGACGTGCATGGGGGACACCTGTTGCTGCACGGACTAAAATATACTATCCTTCATGAGCCCAAGAAGACCATGAGAGTAAAAAAACGCCAAGGCTTTTTGCCAAGGCTGATCCAGTTCCTGGATAGACTTTAGACTTTAGACTTTTACTTTTATTGTCCCTCTAGTGTGCCTGTGATGCAGAGGTTCAACAAAGACCCCATGTCAAGCAGACATCAGGCCTGATGATGGTCGACACAGGGGCGACTTCTCATCACATCATCAATCATCATCACAGACATTTTGAGATTCAAGAAGTTCCACGACCATGACAACGTTTCGGTTTTGGTCATGCAGAGACTCACTTCATGGAGCCGGCTGATGAACTGATGAACGGAAATGCAGCGGGGTTGCAGAGCGCAGGGGAGATGCAGAGATGGTGCTGATTGATAACAGCAGGGGGGCAACGCCACAAAACTATACCTTGACATACAAAGGCGTTGGTAGCTACATCCCCACCTATCCACAGGGCATCTTCTCTGTGCAAGCTGCGACCACCACCGGAGGAGCCACCGTCGTCATCTTTCTCATAAAAACTTTCTCAAGTGCAAAGACGTCGGTACAAACTTCAACATGTAGTATGTGTGTACAACAGACTTTATTATTTGAACACTGTACATGATTGATGAGTGGTGGATGACCAGTGTAATGTGTGTTATGACATAAAAACATGGCATGAAGTCCTTGGCTTCACAAAGCTCTGTCTTCTTTTGTTGTTGTTGTTGTTGTTAGGGATGAATGTCTTCCACATTGTATTTCTACTGAGATGTCTGTGGTGGTGCCTATATCTGGGGGCAAATGGCAAATAAATGACTCTGACTCTCTGACTCTGTAATTATTATGATGATATACTAAGGTTACAAAGTGTGGTTGAAGGAATGTAAATCAAAGGAAAAACTGACAAATCTGTCTTGCATGCACTGTGATGCATGTAGCTACTGAAGGTAAATTTGTTCAAATCAGGAACAGGGAGCCAGATGCTAGAGCCAGATCGGTCTTAGAATTGGTTCATAGCTACTGATCTAGCAGGGCCGATAGATCCAGAGTCCATAGATGGTCATAAATATGCTGTGTCATTCACTGACGAATATACCAATCAGTGCTGTTTTTGTACGTATTTTCTAAAGCACAAGAGTGATGTAGTAGTAGTACAAGCCACTGTGAAATTTCTTGTGGATGCAGCCCATTATGGGAGGGTTACACGAATCAGGTCTGACAATGCTTTAGAGTTCATGGGTAAAAACTGGCATCAGACATCCTTGCTCAGCACAAAATGGCATCAAACATGAAAGGTTCATAGCTCCATAGCTACTCGCCACATCAGAGTGGTACCGCAGAGCCTATTTTAGTATACTATCCCAGTAGTGGTAAAGTGCAAAAACACAGGCAAGCTAGTTAAATGTGTGACCTGCAACCGTTGCAGAGCACCAGACACAGACAGAAATGCCTGCTGCTGCTGCTGCTGCTGCTGCTGATGATGATGATGCTGATTTTGAGGTTACTACTGAGGTGGGTTGATAGGACCAGATGAACTCTCCCCTAGCTCTTACCGACAGGACATGAGACACAGGAACAGAAGTCGTTCCCTTACAGTTGGGCCTCAGACTCAGAGAGGAGGAATAGAGAAGAGAAAAAGCTCACAGTCACAGAGCTCACTCACAAAGCACACTGCAGGCACACGCACAGATTGGGACACAGACTCAGAGAGGAGGGATAGAGAAGAGAAAAAGCTCACGGACCCAGAGCTCGCCTCACTCAGCAAACTGCAGACACATGCTCAGATAGGGAGACAGACTCAGAGAGGAGGAATGGAGAAGAGAGAAAGCTTGCAGGCACAGAGCTCACTCACAGAGCAAACTGCAGGCCCATGCAAAGATAGGAACACAGACTCAGAGAGGAGGAATAGAGAAGAGGAAAAGCTCAGTCACAGAGCTCAGCTCACTCAGCACACTGCAGGCACACGCACAGATTGGGAGACAGACTCAGAGAGGAGGAATGGAGAAGAGAAAAAGCTCTCAGGCCCAGAGCTCATTCACTCAGCAAATACACGCACGGATAGGGACACAGACTCAGAGAGGAGAGACAGAGAAGAGAAAAAGCTCGCAGGTCCTGAGCTCACTCAGCAAACTGCAGACACACGCACAGATAGGGAGACAGACTCAGAGAGGAGGAATAGAGAAGAGAAAAAGCTCACAGGCCCTGAGCTCACTCACTCACAGAGCACGCTGCAGGCCCATGTAAAGATAGGAACACAGACTCAGAGAGGAGGAATAGAGAAGAGAAAAACCTTGCAGGCACAGAGCTCACTCACTCAGCACACTGGAGGCACACGCACAGATAGGGAGACAGACTCAGAGAGGAGGAATAGAGAAGAGAAAAAGCTCACAGGCTCAGAGCTCATTCACTCACTCAGCAAACTGGAGGCACACGCACAAATAGGGACACAGACTCAGAGAGGAGAGACAGAGAAGAGAAAAAGCTCGCAGGCCCAGAGCTCGCCTCACTCACTCAGCACACTGCAGGCACACGCACAGATTGGGAGACAGACTCAGAGAGGAGGAATGGAGAAGAGAGAAAGCTTGCAGGCCCAGAGCTCACTCACAGAGCAGACTGCAGGCCCATGCAAAGATAAGAACACAGACTCAGAGAGGAGGAATAGAGAAGAGAAAAAGCTTGCAGGCCCAGAGCTCACTCACTCAGCACACTGCAGGCACAAGCACAGATAGGGAGACAGACTCAGAGAGGAGGAATAGAGAAGAGAAAAAGCTCACAGGCCCAGAGCTCGCCTCACTCACTCAGCAAACTGCAGGCACACGCACAGATTGGGAGACAGACTCAGGGAGGAGGAATGGAGAAGAGAGAAAGCTTGCAGGCACAGAGCTCGCCTCACTCAGCACACTGGAGGCACACGCACAGATAGGGAGACAGACTCAGAGAGGAGGAATAGAGAAGAGAGAAAGCTTGCAGGCCCAGAGCTCACTCACAGAGCAAACTGCAGGCCCATGCAAAGATAGGAACACAGACTCAGAGAGGAGGAATAGAGAAGAGAAAAAGCTCACAGGCCCAGAGCTCGCCTCACTCACTCAGCAAACTGGAGGCACACGCACAGATTGGGACACAGACTCAGAGAGGAGGGATAGAGAAGAGAAAAAGCTCACAGGCTCAGAGCTCATTCACTCACTCAGCAAACTGGAGGCACACGCACAAATAGGGACACAGACTCAGAGAGGAGAGACAGAGAAGAGAAAAAGCTCGCAGGCCCAGAGCTCGCCTCACTCACTCAGCACACTGCAGGCACACGCACAGATTGGGAGACAGACTCAGAGAGGAGGAATGGAGAAGAGAGAAAGCTTGCAGGCACAGAGCTCGCCTCACTCACAGAGCAAATTGCAGGCCCATGCACAGATAGGGACACAGACTCAGAGAGGAGAGACAGAGAAGAGAAAAAGCTTGCAGGCCCAGAGCTCGCCTCACTCACTCAGCACACTGCAGGCACACGCACAGATAGGGAGACAGACTCAGAGAGGAGGAATGGAGAAGAGAAAAAGCTCACAGGCCCAGAGCTCGCCTCACTCACTCAGCAAACTGGAGGCACACGCACAGATTGGGACACAGACTCAGAGAGGAGGGATAGTGAAGAGAAAAACCTTGCAGGCACAGAGCTCACTCACTCAGCACACTGGAGGCACACGCACAGATAGGGAGACAGACTCAGAGAGGAGGAATGGAGAAGAGAGAAAGCTTGCAGGCCCAGAGCTCACTCACAGAGCAAACTGCAGGCCCATGCAAAGATAGGAACACAGACTCAGAGAGGAGGAATAGAGAAGAGAAAAAGCTTGCAGGCCCAGAGCTCGCCTCACTCAGCAAACACACGCACAGATAGGGAGACAAACTCAGAGAAGAGAGACAGAGAAGAGAAAAAGCTCGCAGGTCCTGAGCTCACTCAGCAAACTGCAGACACACGCACAGATAGGGAGACAGACTCAGAGAGGAGGAATAGAGAAGAGAGAAAGCTTGCAGGCACAGAGCTCACTCACAGAGCAAACTGCAGGCCCATGCAAAGATAGGAACACAGACTCAGAGAGGAGGAATAGAGAAGAGAAAAAGCTTGCAGGCCCAGAGCTCACTCACTCAGCACACTGCAGGCACAAGCACAGATAGGGAGACAGACTCAGAGAGGAGGAATAGAGAAGAGAAAAAGCTCACAGGCCCAGAGCTCGCCTCACTCACTCAGCACACTGCAGGCACACGCACAGATTGGGACACAGACTCAGAGAGGAGGGATAGAGAAGAGAAAAACCTTGCAGGCACAGAGCTCACTCACTCAGCACACTGGAGGCACACGCACAGATAGGGAGACAGACTCAGAGAGGAGGAATGGAGAAGAGAGAAAGCTTGCAGGCACAGAGCTCACTCACTCACAGAGCACGCTGCAGGCCCATGCAAAGATAGGAACACAGACTCAGAGAGGAGGAATAGAGAAGAGAGAAAGCTTGCAGGCCCAGAGCTCACTCACAGAGCAAACTGCAGGCCCATGCAAAGATAGGAACACAGACTCAGAGAGGAGGAATAGAGAAGAGAAAAAGCTTGCAGGCCCAGAGCTCGCCTCACTCACTCAGCAAACTGGAGGCACACGCACAGATAGGGAGACAAACTCAGAGAAGAGAGACAGAGAAGAGAAAAAGCTAGCAGGTCCTGAGCTCACTCAGCAAACTGCAGACACACGCACAGATAGGGAGACAGACTCAGAGAGGAGGAATAGAGAAGAGAAAAAGCTCACAGGCCCAGAGCTCATTCACTCACAGAGCACGCTGCAGGCCCATGCACAGATAGGGAGACAGACTCAGAGAGGAGGAATAGAGAAGAGAAAAAGCTCACAGGCCCTGAGCTCACTCACTCACAGAGCACGCTGCAGGCCCATGCAAAGATAGGAACACAGACTCAGAGAGGAGGAATAGAGAAGAGAAAAAGCTCAGTCACAGAGCTCAGCTCACTCAGCACACGCACGGATAGGGACACAGACTCAGAGAGGAAGGATAGAGAAGGGAGAAAGCTCACAGGCCCAGAGCTCGCCTAACTCAGCAAACTGCAGACACACGCACAGATATGGAGACAGACTCAGAGAGGAGGAATAGAGAAGAGAAAAAGCTCACAGGCCCTGAGCTCACTCACTCAGCAAACACACGCACGGATAGGGAGACAGACTCAGAGAGGAGGAATACAGAAGAGAAAAAGCTTGCAGGCACAGAGCTCGCCTCACTCACTCAGCAAACTGCAGGCCCAGAGTTCACTCACAAAGCCAACTGTACAGCAACGGGCTACTGTAAAACATGTACTTAGATACTTAAAGGGCACGAAGGAAAACTGTTATGTTACAAAAAAGAGTGACTTGGGTTGGAAGCATTCATGCAGTGATGCAAACTGGGCAGAACATGAAACTGACCACAGACGTAGTACTACAGGTTCTTGTGTCAGCTTAAGCCAATTCGGTCCCTCATGGAAAAGCAAAAGGCAAGCCACAGTAGCTCTTTCAACTTGTGAAGCTGAATACATGGCGTTTGCTGCAACTATACAAGAATGTACTGTATGTATTTGGTTCAATTGTTACAAGGTATTGATTGGTCTCATTACAGGCAGTCAAAGGTTTATGAAGACAGCCAAAGTGCTGCTGCTTGTATGTATGTAAAGTGCCATGTGAATAAAAATTGTTTTTGATTTTGACATGCTGATTTGCTTTCATCCTGTGTTATGTGGTACTACTTTGTGCGTAATCCCTTTGATGACAACAGTTTCAAATTCACCAGAGAGTCTACTCAGGACAGTTTAAATGTTAGGAGTCATGCAGAGAAGACTCCCATAACAGTGTGTGTGACTCCTGTGCAAGGGTATTATAGCTTCAAGTTCTTCGTTTGTTTGTTCATTTTTATTTTCATGTAGTTTAGAGTTTAGAGTTTAGAATTACTACTAGCTACCCTGGTCATGTGGAGTTTTTTTCCCCTGGTTTGTTGTGGGGTGGTGGGAAACCTAACCCACCCACCCATTACTTTATAGCTATAGAAATGTAAAAACATAGAGCTTCAGGTTTACTTACAAGGCATTACACTGCATGTAGAGAGAGACGAAGAATACTTAGGAGGACTAAAAACAAAAACAGTAAGTGCTTTAGGAAAGGATGCTGGTACTATCAACAAAATTCCATCACAAGAGTAGAGTAGAGTAAAACTTTATTCATCCCCACAGAGAAATTCAGGTGTCAGAGAGCTCACAAAACAGATAACAACAGCCACACTACCACATTCATTTACGTAGATGAGCGCAGCCTAACACAAAATAAAGACAGCACAGCGGCAAGGCAAGTGGCCACTGTGCCACAGTTTGTCCCAAAGAGTTTTACATAGCATCATAATAACATCATCTGCCCTTAGACCCTCGACTCATCGACTGAGGAAAAAGTTGATCCAGGAAAGCCCTTTTAACTGGGGAAAAAAAATCATCAGAGAAACCTCAGGGTGAGCAACAGAGGAGGGATCCCTCACCCAGGACAGGCAGACTTGCAACAGAGGTTCTATACAGACAAAAACAGTTTAAACATAACATATAATGTGCAGAACATGAAGTGGTTAATGGGAGCTGAAGAAGGCAGTTTCTGCTGGGAAGGAAGGATGCGATACAGGCGGCGGTTGGTGCAGAGGGACGAAGCTCTGGAGAATCAGTGGAAACACAGACAGAGAGAGAGAGAGAGTGCGGGACACCAAGGCCAAACGACAAAGTGCAACAGATAATCATAATGACAATTCAGTCTGAATTAACACTGCAAAAGGAGAGGAGGGGAAGAGGAGGAGGAGAAGAAGAGAAGACCATAGAGCTCTATGTACTATAACCACCAAATGTGGTCCACCAGCAATAGTCTAGGAGGCCTATAGCAGCATATGATTCAGAGATATAGGCTACCTGAACCAGCCCTAACTATAAGCTCTGTCATAGATTTAGTTAGAGTGTTTGCCTCGCTGACCCATGGAGAGAGAGAGAGAGAGAGAGAGAGAGAGAGAGAGAGAGAGAGAGAGAGTGAAGTCAGCAGAAGGATTTTGAAGTCTATTCTGTAACCTACAGGAAGCCAGTGGAGAGAAGCTAAAGTGGGAGAGATGTGCTCTCTTTTACTAACTCCAGTCAATAACCTCACTTCAGCATTGTGGACCAGCTACAGAAGGCTGTGGAGATAGTGTCTGCTATAGCTCCCATTTTGTTTGCTGTGCCCCTCTCCACCACAGATTACAGTCTTCCCCAGCACTGAGCTCTTTTTTGGAGAACAATGAGGAAAGCAATGAATCTGTGGCACATTGAATGTTGCATTATTTTTTTGGTCTTCCTTGAAAAAATAAATAAACAAACAAAACAACCTGAAACATGTTGAGTTGGGTTTGTCTTTTTAGAGCTGTCAAAACATAGAGCTTCAGGTTTACTTACAAGGCATTACACTGCATGTAGAGACTAAGAATACTTCAGGGACTAAAAACAAAGTAGAGTAGAGTAAAACTTTATTCATCCCTGCAGAGAAATTCAGGTGTCAAAGAGCTCTCAAAACAGATAACAACAGCCACACTACCACATTCATATACGTAGATGAGCACAGCCTTAGACATTTTACTATTTTTCAACAGTTTCAACTCTCAGCTTCAGTGTTTTCTCAGTGTGTACAGGATGTGCCATATAATTTGTCTATTGGAACATGTTTGGGAAGTATAAAGACAATGAGCCTGATATACTGTAGCTATATATTTTACAAAAGCAATGAACCAGAGACACATTGAATGTTGTATTTTATTTTTTCTCCCTTGATGAAAAATAAATAAATGAGCAAACAACCTGCAGCCAGGTCTGGCTGTCCAATTCTTATTCAGGAGTATAAAGCTTAAGCATACATGTGTGTGAGGTGACCTTCATTCATATAAGAATATATTTGGACAGTAGTATAGCTACAGCTAGCAAGATAGAGATGAACACAGTGTGCCCTGGTTTACTGAAAAAAATGTTTTACTGTTCTGTACTGCGTTCACTGATAGTTTTACTGATAGTTTTCTTAAATTTTAATTTGTTTCTGGCGGCGTGGACAGCATGTGCATTCACTGTTCAAAGCCAGCCACCAGAGAAATGATTCAAAGAAAGAAGAGGAAAAGTTTGATGTAGTCTTGGGGGGCCAGCAGTAGCAAAGTGTGGTGGACACTGACAATTGCACTGCTGTCTGAGCTGCAAACAGCCACTACTGTGCTGAGCAGCTATAGAACAGTACCTACAGTACATTGATTCACCGCCACTACTGTGCAAAAGCCAACTAACCCCAAGCTCCTTCAGCTTGTGAAGAAGGAGAAAAAAAGAACAACATTACAGGAACTCTCCTGCTGTATGAGATGCATCCAAAAGGGTGAGTGGTGGGAGGTGGGAATTGTGGAGTCAACAAGTTGTCTTGACTTTATGACTCATGACACATATCCCACCAAACCCTAATCCACAAAGAGCTGAGGAAAAGTTTGATGGAGTCTTCATGGAGTCATGGTGGACAGTGTAACTCTGACTATTACAGGACAGGACAGAGCAGAGGAGCGCTCAGTGTAACCAGACACCTGCTACACCACGAAGTTTTATTACAGTGGGTGAAACCTGAGTAGTGGGCAGCGGTGATGGACAGGATTGGCTGCACTTGTCATAAAGAGGCACAAGGGCTGTAAATACCTTAGTCAGAGAAGTGTAGCTGAACACAAAACCAAAAAACTCAGCTTCCATCAGCAGCAGCCTGAAGAAGAAGAAGAAGAAGAAAAAGAAGCAGAAGAAGAAAAATGTTGATTTCAAACCATTGACTGACTGCAAACTGCCACTGCCGAGTGGTGAGCAGTGAGCAGAAAGAAGAGGAAAAAGTTTGTCCAGAAAGCAACACAGAGGAACAGAGAGGAAAAGAAGCAAACACAGGTATGTGTTTCTTTGTTTGTCTGTGTGTCTGTGTGTCTCTGCGTCTGCCTCTGTGCATATGTCTCAATTCAATTTCAATTTTCACAAGCTTTATTGGCATGACTGTCATTACAATATTGCCAAAGCATTACAAAAATGGTAAAATAACACATACAACATAGATAAATAAACAGATAATATAATAATAAAGATGATAGTAATGAACAAACATTGTAGATATCATTTAGCAGGTAAAACTCAACAGGAGCAGCAGCAGCAGCTGCTCATATAGAGGAGCTCATGTTGAGCAGCTCCTCTCTCTTTTTGTGACAGGCACAAACATATTTTGCTGCTTCTAGAGCAGTGGCTCTTTGTTCTCCTAACAAATGACATAATTTGTCCTGGTCTGAGAGTTGGGTGAAGTTGGGTGTTGTTAGTGTGATGTTAGTGTATGTCTGTGGCGGCCGCTCTCTAAGGCCAGGCTGTGGCCGCTGAGTCTGTACATAGTCAAGGTTTTCCTCAGTCTGGGGTCAGTTACTGAACTCAAGTAATCTGCCCTGGAGTATTCTCTGTTTAGGGCCAAATAGCATTGCAGTTTGCTTTGGGTTTTGGTTGTACATGTCCAATAGTTGATGTAATTGTCTTTTTGTTTTTCTATAATTTGGTGGGGCCGGATTGTGTGAGGGTGGTCTCTGTCTCTGTCTCTGTGTGTGTGTGTGTGTGTGTGTGTGTCTGTCTGTCTGTCCGGGCGTGGCCCTTGAAAGGCTGGTGGTTTACTGATAGTTTTCTTTAATTTGTTTCTGCAGCCAGGTCTGGCTGTCCAATTATTCAGCAGTATAAAGATTTGGGGTGACCTTCTTTCATATATTGATATTTTTGGACAGTAGGCTAGTATAGCTACAGCTATCAAGATAGAGATGAGAATATAGAGCAGAAGTGGCAGTGGTGGAAGAAGAAGACAGTGTTGGCTGACCCAGCTCCATGGTGAAAGCACAGGGAAACAGGCAGGCCCTTGAAAGGCTGGTGGTGACCCAGGTCAAAAGATTTTTATTTTTTTTAATCAGTTTTGTTTTTGCACAAAGAGCTGAGGAAAAGTTTGATGGAGTCTTCATGGAGTCATGGTGGACAGTGTAACTCTGACTATTACAGGACAGGACAGAGCATAGCAGAGCTCTATGTAACCAGACACCTGCTACACCATGAAGTTTTATTACAGTGGGTGAAACCTGAGTAGTGGGCAGCGGTGATGGACAGGATTGGCTGCACTTGTCATAAAGAGGCACAAGGGCTGTAAATACCTTAGTCAGAGAAGTGTAGCTGAACACAAAACCAAAAAACTCAGCTTCCATCAGCAGCAGCCTGAAGAAGAAGAAGAAAAAGAAGCAGAAGAAGAAAAATGTTGAGTTCAAACCATTGACTGACTGCAAACTGCCACTGCCGAGTGGTGAGCAGTGAGCAGAAAGAATTGGAAAAGGTTTGATGGAGTCTTGAGGACATCAGTGTGGAGTGTGGAGAACACCGCCATCAGTGACTATACTAAATAGGCAGCCCACAGTCCAGAAAGCAACAAAGATGAACAGAGAGGAAAATAAGCAAACAGTAAGAGGTATATGTTTCTTTGTTTGTCTGTTTGACTGTGTTCTCTGTGCGTCTCTGTGTCTGCCTCTGTGCATATGTCTCTGTCTCTGTCTCTGTGTGTGTGTGTGTGTGTGTGTGTGTGTGTGTGTGTGTGTGTGTGTGTGTGTGTGTGTCCGGGCGTGGCCCTTGAAAGGCTGGTGGTTTACTGATAGTTTTCTTTAATTTGTTTCTGCAGCCAGGTCTGGCTGTCCAATTATTCAACAGTATAAAGCTTTGGGGTGACCTTCTTTCATATATTGATATTTTTGGACAGTAGGCTAGTATAGCTACAGCTATCAAGATAGAGATGAGAATATAGAGCAGAAGTGGCAGTGGTGGAAGAAGAAGACAGTGTTGCCTGACCCAGCTCCATGGTGAAAGCACAGGGAAACAGGCAGGCCCTGGAAAGGCTGGTGGTGACCCAGGTCAAAAGATTTTTTTTTTTTTAAATCAGTTTTGTTTTTGCTCTCACGCCACAGTAAATGGTTTACTGAAAAATGTTTTACTGTTTACTGTTCACTGATAGTTTTACTGATAGTTTTCTTTAAATTTGTTTCTACAGCCGGGTGGCGTGGACAGCACCTACATTCACTGTTCAAAGCCAGCTGAGAAACGATTGAAAGAAAGAAGAGGAGAAGTTTGATGTAGTCTTGGGGAGCCAGGACATTCACTATGCAAAAGCCAACTAAGCCTCAGCTCCTTCAGCTTGTGAAGAAAAAAAAAGAGAACATTAACTCCCCTGCTGTATGATATGCAACCAAAAATGGTGAGTGGTGGGAGGTGGGAATTGTGAAGTCAACAAGGTGTCTCCGTGCCATACATGTGTTCTCTTCATGCACTGAACCAGTTGCATTCACAGATTAGCTCACCTTCCTGACTAAACAATTGTGCTGATTGGACTTAGCTGGTTTATTGTGTGAGCAGAAAAATAAAGTATGGCACAGAGATGGTTTTATGACTACACATATCCCACCTAACTCTAATCCACAAAGAGCTGAGGAAATGTTTGATGGAGTCTTGAGGAGATCAGGCGTGTGGACAATGAAACTCTGACTACTGCTCTCTGAGCTGCAAACAGCCACTGTTGATCCACCCCACAGAGCTCGGCTTCTCTGGGCTCCTTTCCCCCCACAAACTCCTCGCTGGAAAGTCATTGCATAGAGCAAAAAAAGGGTGAGTATAGAAGTTGTGGAGTGAGCAAGTCATCAAGTAACTGCACAGGCTGCAGTCAGAGTGGAGGGAAAGCAGCGCTTGGCTTCTCAGGGCTCCTTTCCCTGCACAAACTCCTCGCTGGAAAGTCATTGCATAGAGCAAAAAAAGGGTGAGTATAGAAGTTGTGGAGTGAGCAAGTCATCAAGTAACTGCACAGGCTGCAGGTAAGTGACAGGATCTGCTGAATGAAATTTCCATGTCATTTCATTGCAGTGCATGTTTTTGCACACAAACACAGAGCGATTCCTCAAATGGAGAGATACTACTTATTCTCCTCTCAACTACTGAAGCAAAACAACAAGGAATGGAACGGAATGGAATGGAGGAAAAAACAGCTTTGAGTCACCGGACTCTGAGAGTCACCGGACTCTGAGCAGCGCTCAAAAAAAAAAAAGTCAGCTGGAAAAACTAAGGAAGGAACGGAATGGAATGGAGGAACAAACAGCTTTGAGTCACCGGACTCTGAGCAGCGCTCAAAAAAAAATAAAAATGAGTCACCGGACTCTGAGCAGCGCTCACAAAAAAAAAGTCACCTGGAAAACGGAGGAAGGAACGGAATGGAATGGAGGAACAAACAGCTTTGAGTCACCGGACTCTGAGCAGCGCTCAAAAAAAAAAAAAAATTGAGTCACCGGACTCTGAGCAGCACACAAAAAAAAAAGTCAGCTGGAAAAACTAAGGAAGGAACGGAATGGAATGGAGGAACAAACAGCTTTGAGTCACCGGACTCTGAGCAGCGCTCAAAAAAAAAAAAAAAAATTGAGTCACCGGACTCTGAGCAGCACACAAAGAAAAAAAAAAAAGTCAGCTGGAAAAACTAAGGAAGGAACGGAATGGAATGGAGGAACAAACAGCTTTGAGTCACCGGACTCTGAGCAGCTTGAGTCACCGGACTCTGAGCAGCGCACACAAAAAATAAAAATAATTGGGAAAAGTCACCTGGAAAAACTGGTAACTTCCTGAGACAGTGTTGGTAAGTGACGGGATCTGCTGAATGAGGAATCGCTCTGTGTTTGTGTGCAAAAACATGCACTGCAATGAATTGACATGGAAATTTCAAACGGGAATAGGACAGACAGATAGATAGATAGATAGATAGATACATACTACTTTTTCTCCTCTCAACTATTGAAGCAAAGCAACAAGGAATGGAACGGAATGGAATGGAGGAAAAAACAGCTCTAAGTCACAGGACTCACAAGCTGCAGTCAGTGTGGAGGGAAAGCAGAGCTCGGCTTCTCTGGGCTCCTTTCCCCCCACAAACTCCTCGCTGGAAAGTCATTGCATAGAGCAAAAAGAGGGTGAGTATAGAAGTTGTGGAGTGAGCAAGTCATCGAATAACTGCACAGGCTGCAGTCAGAGTGGAGGGAAAGCAGCGCTCGGCTTCTCTGGACTCCTTTCCCTGCACAAACTCCTCGCTGGAAAGTCATTGCATAGAGCAAAAAAAGGGTGAGTATAGAAGTTGTGGAGTGAACAAATCATCAAGTAACTGCACAGGCTGCAGCTCCTCTCAACTATTGAGTCACAGGACTCTGAGCAGCGCACAGAGACAGTGTTGGTAAGTGACAGGATCTGCTGAATGAAATTTCCATGTCATTTCATTGCAGTGCATATTTTTGCACACAAACACAGAGCGATTCCTCAAATGGAAAGAGGACAGAAAGATACTTCTTATTCTCCTCTCAACTATTGAAGCAAAACAACAAGGAATGGAACGGAATGGAATGGAGGAACAAACAGCTTTGAGTCACCGGACTCTGAGCAGCGCTCACAAAAAAAAATGAGTCACCGGACTCTGAGCAGCGCTCACAAAAAAAAATAAAAATGAGTCACCGGACTCTGAGCAGCGCTCACAAAAAAAAAGTCACCTGGAAAACGGAGGAAGGAACGGAATGGAATGGAGGAAAAAATAGCTTTGAGTCACCGGACTCAGAGCAGCGCACGGAAAAAAAAAGTCACCTGGAAAAACTAAGGAATGGAACGGATTGGAATGGAGGAAAAAACAGCTCTGAGTCACCGGACTCTGAGCAGCGCTCAAAAAAATGAAAAAAAAATAAAGGAAAAGTCACCTGGAAAAACTGTTAACTTCCTGAGACAGTGTTGGTAAGTGACGGGATCTGCTGAATGAGGAATCGCTCTGTGTTTGTGTACAAAAACATGCACTGCAATGAATTGACATGGAAATTTCAAACAGGAATAGGACAGACAGATAGATAGATAGATACACACTACTTTTTCTCCTCTCAACTATTGAAGCAAAGCAACAAGGAATGGAATGGAGGAAAAAACAGCTCCAAGTCACAGGACTCTGAGCAGCGCACACAAACAAAATGGTGGTGATGATGATGATGATGATGGACTTGTCACATTGTGGTTGATACTTGTAAGTGCTGTACAAATAAAATTGACTTTTGTTTTTGTTGCCTCCTTGCCTTTCTTCACTGCCCGAGACAGTGTCGGCAGTGACTGCATCTACAGATTATGGAATCACTCTGCGTTTGTGTGCAGAAACATGCACTGAAATGAAATGACAAGACAAAAACACAAACAAACAGAGAGAGGAAGGACAGAGAAGAGGGGAAGCTCACAGGCACAGAGGTGGCCTCACTCACAAAGCAAACTGTAGACACAAGCACAGAAACAGCCACAGACTCAGTGAGGAAGGACAGAGAAGAGACAAAGTTTAGTCACAGAGCAAGCTTCTGACACAGGCACAGACTCAGACTCAGCGAGGAAGGACAAAGAATAGAGAAAGTTCACAGTTAGAGAGCTCACTCACAGAGCAAACTGCAGACACAGACACAGATACGGACACAGATACAGAGAGGAGGGAAAGCTCACGGTTAGAGAACTCACTCACAGAGCAAACTGCAGACTCAGACTCAGCGAGGAAGGACAGAGAGGAGAGAATGCTCACTCACAAAGCAAACTGCAGACACAAGCACAGATACAGCCACAGTGAGGAAGGATAT
This sequence comes from Trachurus japonicus, assembly GCF_045865225.1. Taxonomy (NCBI): domain Eukaryota; kingdom Metazoa; phylum Chordata; class Actinopteri; order Carangiformes; family Carangidae; genus Trachurus; species Trachurus japonicus. The sequence continues at coordinate 2,496,597 of NC_140923.1, read as the reverse complement.
AGAACAGAGAAAGTTCACAGTTACAAAGCTCACTCACAAAGCAAACTGTAGACAGAGGTACAGATACAAACACAGACTCAGAGAGGAAGGAGAGGGAAAGTTCACAGTTACAGAGGTCGCCTCACTCAAAGAGCAAACTGCGAACACACGCACAGATACGGACACAGACTCAGAGAGGAAGGACAGAGAAGACAGAAAGTTCACAGTTATAAAGGTTGCCTCACTCACAGGCACAAATAGAGCCAAAGACTCAGCAAGGAAGGACAGAGAGGAGGGAAAGCTCACAGTTACAGAACTCACTCACAGAGCAAACTGCAGACTCAGACTTAGAGAGGAAAGACAGAGAGGAGAGAATGCTCACTCACAAAGCAAACTGCAGATACAGCCACAGCGAGGAAGGATTTAGAACAGAGTAAGTTCACAGTTACAAAGCTCACTCACAAAGCAAACTGTAGACAGAGGTACAGATACAAACACAGACTCAGAGAGGAAGGACAGAGAAGAGGGAAAGTTCACAGTTACAGTGGTCGCGTCACTCACAAAGCAAACTGCAGATACAGCCACAGCGAGGAAGGATTTAGAACAGAGTAAGTTCACAGTTACAAAGCTCACGCACAAAGCAAACTGTAGACAGAGGTACAGATACAAACACAGACTCAGAGAGGAAGGACAGAGAAGACAGAAAGTTCACAGTTACGTCACTCAAAGAGCAAGGACACAGACTCAGCGAGGAAGGACAGAGAAGACAGAAAGTTCACAGTTACAGAGGTCGCCTCACTCACTGAGCAAACCGCAAACACAGGCACAGATCGAGCCACAGACTCAGCGAGGAAGGACAGAGAAGAGAGAAAGTTCACAGTTACAAAGCTCACTCACAAAGCAAACTGCAGACAGAGGCACAGATACGGACACAGATACAGAGAGGAAGGACAGAGAAGACAGAAAGTTCACAGTTACAGAACTCACTCACAGAGCAAACTGCAGACTCAGACTCAGCGAGGAAGGACAGAGAAGAGAGAATGCTCACAGTTACAGAGGTCGCCTCACTCACTGAGCAAACCGCAAACACACGCACAGATACGGACTCAGCGAGGAAGGACAGAGAGGAGGGAAAGCTCACAGTTACAGAACTCACTCACAGAGCAAACTGCAGACTCAGACTCAGCGAGGAAGGACAGAGAAGAGAGAATGCTCACAGTTACAGAGGTCCCCTCACTCACTGAGCAAACCGCAAACACACGCACAGATACGGACTCAGCGAGGAAGGACAGAGAGGAGGGAAAGCTCACAGTTACAGAACTCACTCACAGAGCAAACTGCAGACTCAGACTCAGCGAGGAAGGACAGAGAAGAGAGAATGCTCACAGTTACAGAGGTCCCCTCACTCACTGAGCAAACCGCAAACACACGCACAGATACGGACTCAGCGAGGAAGGACAGAGAGGAGGGAAAGCTCACAGTTACAGAACTCACTCACAGAGCAAACTGCAGACAGAGCGAGGAAGGATATAGAACAGAGAAAGTTCACAGTTACAAAGCTCACGCACAAAGCAAACTGTAGACAGAGGTACAGATACAGACACAGACTCAGCGAGGAAGGACAGAGAGGAGGGAAAGCTCACAGTTACAGAACTCACTCACGGAAGAAACTGCAGACAGAGGCACAGATACAGACACAGACTCAGCGATGAAGGACAGAGAAGACAGAAAGTTCACAGTTACAGAGGTCGCCTCACTCACTGAGCAAACCGCAAACACAGGCACAGATCGAGCCACAGACTCAGCGAGGAAGGACAGAGAAGAGAGAAAGGTCACAGTTACAAAGCTCACTCACAAAGCAATCTGCAGACAGAGGCTCAGATACAGACACAGATACAGAGAGGAAGGACAGAGAAGACAGAAAGTTCACAGTTACAGAACTCACTCACAGAGCAAACTGCAGACTCAGACTCAGCGAGGAAGGACAGAGAAGAGAGAATGCTCACAGTTACAGAGGTCGCCTCACTCACTGAGCAAACCGCAAACACACGCACAGATAGGGACTCAGCGAGGAAGGACAGAGAGGAGGGAAAGCTCACAGTTACAGAACTCACTCACAGAGCAAACTGGAGACTCAGACTCAGCGAGGAAGGACAGAGAAGAGAGAATGCTCACAGTTACAGAGGTCCCCTCACTCACTGAGCAAACCGCAAACACACGCACAGATACGGACTCAGCGAGGAAGGACAGAGAGGAGGGAAAGCTCACAGTTACAGAACTCACTCACAGAACAAACTGCAGACAGAGCGAGGAAGGATATAGAACAGAGAAAGTTCACAGTTACAAAGCTCACGCACAAAGCAAACTGTAGACAGAGGTACAGATACAGACACAGACTCAGCGAGGAAGGACAGAGAGGAGGGAAAGCTCACAGTTACAGAACTCACTCACGGAAGAAACTGCAGACAGAGGCACAGATACAGACACAGACTCAGCGATGAAGGACAGAGAAGACAGAAAGTTCACAGTTACAGAGGTCGCCTCACTCACTGAGCAAACCGCAAACACAGGCACAGATCGAGCCACAGACTCAGCGAGGAAGGACAGAGAAGAGAGAAAGTTCACAGTTACAAAGCTCACTCACAAAGCAAACTGCAGACAGAGGCACAGATACGGACACAGATACAGAGAGGAAGGACAGAGAAGACAGAAAGTTCACAGTTACAGAACTCACTCACAGAGCAAACTGCAGACTCAGACTCAGCGAGGAAGGACAGAGAAGAGAGAATGCTCACAGTTACAGAGGTCGCCTCACTCACTGAGCAAACCGCAAACACACGCACAGATACGGACTCAGCGAGGAAGGACAGAGAGGAGGGAAAGCTCACAGTTACAGAACTCACTCACAGAGCAAACTGCAGACTCAGACTCAGCGAGGAAGGACAGAGAAGAGAGAATGCTCACTCACAAAGCAACTGCAGACAGAGCGAGGAAGGATATAGAACAGAGAAAGTTCACAGTTACAAAGCTCACGCACAAAGCAAACTGTAGACAGAGGTACAGATACAGACACAGACTCAGCGAGGAAGGACAGAGAAGAGAGAATGCTCACAGTTACAGAGGTCGCCTCACTCACTGAGCAAACCGCAAACACAGGCACAGATCGAGCCACAGACTCAGCGAGGAAGGACAGAGAGGAGGGAAAGCTCACAGTTACAGAACTCACTCACAGAGCAAACTGCAGACTCAGACTCAGCGAGGAAGGACAGAGAAGAGAGAATGCTCAGTCAAAGAGCAAACCGCAAACACAGGCACAGATACAGACACAGCGAGGAAGGAGAGAGATGAGGGAAAGCTCACAGTTACAGAACTCACTCACAGAGCAAACTGCAGACAGAGGCTCAGATACAGACACAGATACAGCGAGGAAGGACAGAGAAGACAGAAAGTTCACAGTTACAGAGGTCGCCTCACTCACTGAGCAAACCGCAAACACAGGCACAGATACGGACACAGACCCAGCGAGGAAGGACAGAGAAGACAGAAAGTTGAGTCACAGAGCTCACTCACAGAGCAAACTGCAGACTCAGACTCAGCGAGGAAGGACAGAGAAGAGAGAAAGCTCACAGTTACAAAGCTCACTCACAAAGCAAACTGCAGACAGAGGCTCAGATACAGACACAGATACAGAGAGGAAGGACAGAGAAGAGAGAAAGCTCACAGTTACAAAGCTCACTCACTGAGCAAACCGCAAACACAGGCACAGATACGGACACAGACTCAGCGATGAAGGACAGAGAAGACAGAAAGTTCACAGTTACAGAGGTCGCCTCACTCACAGAGCAAACTGCAGACTCAGACTCAGCAAGGAAGGACAGAGAAGAGAGAATGCTCAGTCACAGAGCAAACAGCAGGCCCACGCACAGATACAGGCACAGCGAGGAAGGACAGAGAGGAGGGAAAGCTCACAGTTACAGAACTCACTCACAGAGCAAACTGCAGACAGAGGCTCAGATACAGACACAGATACAGAGAGGAAGGACAGAGAAGACAGAAAGTTCACAGTTACAGAGGTCGCCTCACTCACTGAGCAAACCGCAAACACAGGCACAGATACAGACACAGACTCAGCGAGGAAGGACAGAGAAGAGAGAAAGCTCACAGTTACAGAGCTCACTCACAGAGCAAACTGCTGCACACGCACAGATAGGGACACAGACTCAGCGATGAAGGACAGAGAAGACAGAAAGCTCACAGTTACAGAACTCACTCACAGAGCAAACTGCAGACTCAGACTCAGCGAGGAAGGACAGAGAAGAGAGAAAGCTCACAGTTACAAAGCTCACTCACAAAGCAAACTGCAGACAGAGGCTCAGATACAGACACAGATACAGAGAGGAAGGACAGAGAAGACAGAAAGTTCACAGTTACAGAGGTCTCCTCACTCACTGAGCAAACCGCAAACACAGGCACAGATACAGACACAGACTCAGCGAGGAAGGACAGAGAGGAGGGAAAGCTCACAGTTACAAAGCTCACTCACAAAGCAAACTGCAGACAGAGGCACAGATACGGACACAGACTCAGAGAGGAAGGACAGAGAAGACAGAAAGTTCACAGTTACAGAGGTCGCCTCACTCACTGAGCAAACCGCAAACACAGGCACAGATACGGACACAGACCCAGCGAGGAAGGACAGAGAGGAGGGAAAGCTCACAGTTACAGAACTCACTCACTCACTCACAGAGCAAACTGCAGACTCAGACTCAGCAAGGAAGGACAGAGAAGAGAGAATGCTCAGTCACAGAGCAAACAGCAGGCCCACGCACAGATACAGGCACAGCGAGGAAGGATATAGAAGAGAGAAAGTTCACAGTTACAAACCTCACTCACAAAGCAATCTGCAGACAGAGGCTCAGATACAGACACAGATACAGAGAGGAAGGACAGAGAAGACAGAAAGTTCACAGTTACAGAGGTTGCCTCACTCACTGAGCAAACCGCAAACACAGGCACAGATACAGACACAGACCCAGCGAGGAAGGACAGAGAAGACAGAAAGTTCAGTCACAGAGCTCACTCACAGAGCAAACTGCTGCACACGCACAGATAGGGACACAGACTCAGAGAGGAAGGACAGAGAACAGACAAAGCTCGCAGGCACAGAGCTCACTCACAGAGCAAACTGCAGACTCAGACTCAGCGAGGAAGGACAGAGAAGAGAGAAAGTTGAAAGTTACAAAGCTCACTCACAAAGCAAACTGCAGACAGAGGCTCAGATACAGACACAGATACAGAGAGGAAGGACAGAGAAGACAGAAAGTTCACAGTTACAGAGGTCTCCTCACTCACTGAGCAAACCGCAAACACAGGCACAGATACAGACACAGACTCAGCGAGGAAGGACAGAGAAGACAGAAAGTTCACAGTTACAGAGGTCTCCTCACCCACTGAGCAAACCGCAAACACAGGCACAGATACAGACACAGACTCAGCGAGGAAGGACAGAGAGGAGAAAAGCTCACGGTTACAGAGGTCTCCTCACTCACTGAGCAAACAGCAAACACAGGCACAGATACGGACACAGACCCAGAGAGGAAGGACAGAGAGGAGGGAAAGCTCACTGTTACAGAACTCACTCACTCACTCACAGAGCAAACTGCAGACTCAGACTCAGCAAGGAAGGACAGAGAAGAGAGAATGCTCAGTCACAGAGCAAACAGCAGGCCCACGCACAGATACAGGCACAGCGAGGAAGGATATAGAAGAGAGAAAGTTCACAGTTACAAACCTCACTCACAAAGCAATCTGCAGACAGAGGCTCATATACAGACACAGATACAGAGAGGAAGGACAGAGAAGACAGAAAGTTCACAGTTACAGAGGTTGCCTCACTCACTGAGAAAACCGCAAACACAGGCACAGCTACAGACACAGACCCAGCAAGGAAGGACAGAGAAGACAGAAAGTTCAGTCACAGAGCTCACTCACAGAGCAAACTGCTGCACACGCACAGATAGGGACACAGACTCAGAGAGGAAGGTCAGAGAACAGACAAAGCTCGCAGGCACAGAGCTCACTCACAGAGCAAACTGCAGACTCAGACTCAGCGAGGAAGGACAGAGAAGAGAGAAAGTTGAAAGTTACAAAGCTCACTCACAAAGCAAACTGCAGACAGAGGCTCAGATACAGACACAGATACAGAGAGGAAGGACAGAGAAGACAGAAAGTTCACAGTTACAGAGGTCTCCTCACCCACTGAGCAAACCACAAACACAGGCACAGATACAGACACAGACTCAGCGAGGAAGGACAGAGAGGAGGGAAAGCTCACTGTTACAGAGGTCTCCTCACTCACTGAGCAAACCGCAAACACAGGCACAGATACAGACACAGACTCAGCGAGGAAGGACAGAGAGGAGAAAAGCTCACGGTTACAGAGGTCTCCTCACTCACTGAGCAAACCGCGAACACAGGCACAGATACGGACACAGACCCAGAGAGGAAGGACAGAGAGGAGGGAAAGCTCACTGTTACAGAACTCACTCACTCACAGAGCAAACTGCAGACTCAGACTCAGCAAGGAAGGACAGAGAAGAGAGAATGCTCAGTCACAGAGCAAACAGCAGGCCCACGCACAGATACAGGCACAGCGAGGAAGGATATAGAAGAGAGAAAGTTCACAGTTACAAACCTCACTCACAAAGCAATCTGCAGACAGAGGCTCATATACAGACACAGATACAGAGAGGAAGGACAGAGAAGACAGAAAGTTCACAGTTACAGAGGTTGCCTCACTCACTGAGAAAACCGCAAACACAGGCACAGCTACAGACACAGACCCAGCAAGGAAGGACAGAGAAGACAGAAAGTTCAGTCACAGAGCTCACTCACAGAGCAAACTGCTGCACACGCACAGATAGGGACACAGACTCAGAGAGGAAGGTCAGAGAACAGACAAAGCTCGCAGGCACAGAGCTCACTCACAGAGCAAACTGCAGACTCAGACTCAGCGAGGAAGGACAGAGAAGAGAGAAAGTTGAAAGTTACAAAGCTCACTCACAAAGCAAACTGCAGACAGAGGCTCAGATACAGACACAGATACAGAGAGGAAGGACAGAGAAGACAGAAAGTTCACAGTTACAGAGGTCTCCTCACCCACTGAGCAAACCGCAAACACAGGCACAGATACAGACACAGACTCAGCGAGGAAGGACAGAGAGGAGGGAAAGCTCACGGTTACAGAGGTCTCCTCACTCACTGAGCAAACCGCAAACACAGGCACAGATACAGACACAGACTCAGCGAGGAAGGACAGAGAGGAGGAAAGCTCACGGTTACAGAGGTCTCCTCACTCACTGAGCAAACAGCAAACACAGGCACAGATAGAGCCACAGACTCAGCGAGGAAGGACAGAGAGTAGGGAAAGCTCACAGTTACAGAACTCACTCACAGAGCAAACTGCAGACTCAGACTCAGCAAGGAAGGACAGAGAAGAGAGAATGCTCAGTCAAAGAGCAAACAGCAGGCCCAGGCACAGATACAGGCACAGCGAGGAAGGATATGGATGAGAGAAAGTTCACAGTTACAAAGCTCACTCACAAAGCAAACTGCAGACAGAGGCACAGATACAGACACAGATACAGAGAGGAAGGACAGAGAAGAGGGAAAGTTCACAGTTACAGAGGTCGCCTCACTCACTGAGCAAACTGCAGACATGGGCACAGATACGGACACAGACACAGAGAGGAAGGACAGCGTAGACAGAAAGTTCAGTCACAGAGCTCACTCACAGAGCAAACCGCAGGCACATGCACAGATAGGGACACGGACGCAGAGAGAAAGGACAGAGAACAGACAAAGCTCGCAGGCACAGAGCTCACTCACAAAGCAAACTGCAGACATGGGCACAGATACGGACACAGACACAGAGAGGAAGGACAGAGAAGACAGAAAGTTCAGTCACAGAGCTCACTCACAGAGCAAACCGCAGGCACATGCACAGATAGGGACACAGACGCAGAGAGAAAGGACAGAGAACAGACAAAGCTCGCAGGCACAGAGCTCACTCACAAAGCAAACTGCAGACATGGGCACAGATACGGACACAGACACAGAGAAGAAGGACAGAGAAGAGAGAAAGCTCACAGGCACACACAAGCTGCAGACACAGACTCAGAGAGGAAGGACAGAGAAGAGGGAAAGTTCACAGTTACAGAGGTCGCCTCACTCACTGAGCAAACCGCGAACACAGGCACAGATACGGACACAGACCCAGAGAGGAAGGACAGAGAAGAGGGAAAGTTCACAGATACAGAGGTCGCCTCACTCACAAAGCAAACTGCAGACACGGGCACAGATACGGACACAGACCCAGAGAGGAAGGACAGCGAAGACAGAAAGTTTACAGTTACAAAGGTTGCCTCACTCACTGAGCAAACCGCAAACACAGGCACAGATAGGGCCACAGACTTAGCGAGGAAGGACAGAGAGGAGGGAAAGTTCACAGTTACAGAACTCACTCACAGAGCAAACTGCAGACTCAGACTTAGAGAGGAAGGACAGAAAAGACGGAAAGTTCACAGTTACAGAGGTCGCCTCACTCACTGAGCAAACCGCGAACACAGGCACAGCTATGGACACAGACCCAGAGAGGAAGGACAGAGAAGACAGAAAGTTCAGACACAGAGCTCACACAGACTCAGAGAGGAAGGACAGAGAAGAGGGAAAGTTCACAGTCAAAGTTCACGCACAGAGCTCACTCACAGAGAAGACAGAAAGTTCAGACACAGAGCTCACACAGACTCAGAGAGGAAGGACAGAGAAGACAGAAAGTTCACAGTTACAGAGGTCACCTCACTCACTGAGCAAACCGCAAACACAGGCACAAATAGAGCCACAGACTCAGTGAGGAAGGACAGACAGGAGGGAAAGCTCACAGTTACAGAACTCACTCACAAAGCAAACTGCAGACTCAGACTCAGCAAGGAAGGACAGAGAGGAGAGAATGCTCAGTCACAGAGCAAACTGCAGGCACAGATACAGCCACAGCGAGGAAGGATATAGAAGAGAGAAAGTTCACAGTTACAAAGCTCACTCACAAAGCAAACTGCAGACTCAGACTCAGCAAGGAAGGACAGAGAGGAGAGAATGCTCAGTCACAGAGCAAACTGCAGGCACAGATACAGCCACAGCGAGGAAGGATATAGAAGAGAGAAAGTTCACAGTTACAAAGCTCACTCACAAAGCAAACTGCAGACAGAGTCACAGATACAGACACAGATACAGACACAGATACAGAGAGGAAGGACAGAGAAGACAGAAAGTTCACAGTTACAGAGGTCACCTCACTCACTGAGCAAACTGCAGACAGAGGCACAGATACGGACACAGATACAGATAGGAAGGACAGACAAAGCTCACAGGCACAGAGCTCACTCACAGAGCAAACTGCGGACACAGGCACAGATCCAGACTCAGCGATGAAGAACAGAGAAGCGGGAAAGTTCACAGTTACACAGTTCACTCACAAAGCAAACTGCAGACAGAGGCACAGATACGGACACAGACACAGAGAGGAAGGGCAGAGAATAGAGAAAGCTCACAGTTACAGAGCTCACTCACAGAGCAAACAGCAGACACTGGCACAGACTCACAGAGGAAGGACAAAGAAGAGAGAAACAATCCACTGAGATCTGATTCACAGAAATCTGAGCACCACAATATCAACTGCCCCAAGAGCCACTGCAAAAATGTTCACTGCTGAGACAGTGTCGGCAGTGACGGCATCTGCTGATTGAGGAAGCACTCTGTGTTTGTGTGGGTGTGCAGAAACATACACTGAAATTACAAGACAAAACAAACAAAACAGAAACAAATGTCTGTAGCTAGCTACAACTCTGTCAGTTGACTGCACAACAGACCAAAAAACTGCCGGGAGGGGGATGAGTATTGGAGTTTTGGAGTGCACAAACAAATTACAGAAGAACTGCTTTCAAACCACTCAACTGAGGTCTGATTCACAGAAATCTGATGTAAATCTCAGCATGTGAAATAAAGGTCTGTTGTAGGAAAAGGACAAGTGGAGACATCAAGTCATCTCCATGTCGTGAGTTTGTTCTTCTCCTCCTCCACTAAACCACTTGAGTCCAATCAGCACAGCAGTTTAGTCAGGAAGGTGAGCTAATGAGTGATTGCACCTGGTTCAGTGACAGAGCAGAACAAATTCATGGCACAGAGAAGACTTGTCGACTCCATAATTCCCACCTCTAATGTCTCAAAACAAAAAAGCTGAGGAACAGTTTACTGATGTCTAGGGAGAAGAAGAATGTGGACTGTGATGATGATGATGATGATGTTGGATTTCTCACATTGTGCTTGAAACTTCTAAGTGCTGTACAAATAAAATTGGCTTTCTATATCCTATTGCCTTGTCTTGCCTTGCTAATGGGAACAAAGTTGTACTACTACAAGTCCTAGTCCAAATACAGCAAAACATTACAACAAAAACAACACCACCACAATACTGCGCTGTAGCCATGAGTCAAGAATTAGGCGCTCTAGGCCGTCTAAAACAGATGCTTTCAAATGCATGCCTTGATGATGATGATGATGATGATGATGGTGGTGATGAACAAGTGGAGGATGTGTTTGAGGAAGAAGATTGTGATGAATGTAATCCAGAGCACAATATGTCATGGTCTGAAGGAGAGGAAAGTGGAGGATTGGAAGAAGACGTAAGAGTAGGAATAGAAGAACACAGTGGTGAAGAAGAAGAAGACAGTGGTGAAGAAGAAGAAGAAGAAGAAGAAGAAGAAGAAGAAGAACACAGTGAAGAAGAAGAACACAGTGAAGAAGAAGAACACAGTGAAGAAGAACACAGTGAAAAAGAAGAAGACAGCGAAGAAGAAGGAGAAGAAAGTGAAGAAGAAGAAAGTGAACTCGTGGAAAGAGAAGAGCGCGGGGAAGAAGAAGAAGAAGAAGAAGAAGAAGAAGAAGTGGACAGAGAAGAAGAAGGTTTTTTCTCAAAAAATGGCAAAATTAAATGGTCCTCCATAGCATACAATGAACGGCAGCAGGGTAGAAATGACGGGAGGGTGGAAAGTAACATTACACCGCCGTCGTCGCCGTCACCACCACCACCACTGCCAACAACTGGCCCACCGGGACCGACAGAATATTCACTCGCCCTCGCCCACGACATTGTCTCCACATTTCTCATGTTCACCACTCCGTTGATAGAAATTATAATTTTGAAGATGACAAATTTGGAGGGGCGTCGGAAATACGGAGACGACGGCTGGAAACCCATGGATGCCACCGATCTTCGCGCCTACATAGGGCTGCTGCTCTTAGCGGGCGTTTACAGGTCCCGAGGTGAGGCTACGGCTAGTCTATGGGACGCAGAGAGCGGACGGGCCATCTTTCGTGCCACGATGCCGCTGAAAGTCTTTCACGTCTACTCCAGACTGCTGAGATTTGACGACCGCGAGTCGAGACCCGCGAGAAGTGCCACTGACAAACTGGCGGCCATAAGAGAGGTCTGGGACGAGTGGGTGGGTCGGTTGCCGTACTTCTACAACCCAGGGCCTGAGGTAACGGTGGACGAACAACTGGTTCCGTTCAAAGGCCGCTGTCCCTTTCGGCAGTATATGCCCAGCAAGCCTGCAAAATATGGGATCAAGTCATGGGTGGCGTGTGATGCAAAATCCAGTTACGCTTGGAAGATGCAAGTGTATACGGGGAAGGCCAGCACCAGCAGCGCCAGCACCAGCACCGCCGCCGCCGCCGCCGCCTCACACCACCGTCACCACCGGCGTAGGAGAACGAGGAAGAGGAAGAGGAAGAGGAAGAGGAAGAGGAAGAGGAAGAGGAAGAGAAGGTCCAGGTCCAGGTCCAGAAAAGAACCAGGGGATGCGGGTTGTGCTCGATGTCACGGAGGGACTGAGGGATCGCAATGTCACATGTGACAATTTCTTCACCTCTTATGAACTCGGACAGCAGCTGCTGAAAAGAAAGATGACCATGGTCGGCACCATTCGAAAAAACAAGCCCGAGCTTCCGCTTGAACTGCTCCAGGCGAAGGGAAGAGCTGTGTTCTCGTCGAAATTTGCCTTCACGCCAACCACCGCTGTGGTTTCTTATGTGCCCAAGAAAAACAAAAACGTGATACTGGTCAGCACGAAGCACACGGAGGAGGCCGGAGTGAGCGATCGCCGTGACAGAAAGCCGGTCATCATACTAGACTACAACCGCAACAAAGGAGGTGTCGATAACCTCGACAAGGTGATTGGAACGTACAGCTGTAGAAGGATGACCGCTCGCTGGCCCTTGGTCATTTTCCACAACATAATCGACATTTCCGCCTACAACGCCTTCGTGATATGGAGAGAAATGAACCCTGACTGGATGTCTCAGAAGCGGAACAAGAGGAGGGTGTTTCTCGAGCAGCTGGGAAAGGCGCTGGTGAGTCCATTGATAGAAAGGAGGGAGCGTCTCCCCCGTACAACAGCATCAGCAGCAATCGTACGAGGGATTCGGATGGGGGCTAGATCTAGATTTTGCGATGGACGTGAGGATGCAGCAGCAGCAGCAGCAGCAGCAGCAGCAGCAGCAGCAGGAGCAGCAGGAGCAGCAGGAGCAGCAGCAGGAGCAGGAGCAGATAACCTCACCGGGGGGGCGAGGAAGAGGAAGAGGTGTCAGTTTTGCCCCCGGAAAAAGGACAACAAAACCTACACTTTGTGCTGCGGGTGTAAAAAATATATCTGCAAAAGCTGTTCGCTTCCATACTGCGGTGAGTGTGCTGCTGGGAATTTGGAACTTGATTGATTGATTGATTGATTGATTGATTGTTTGTTGATTGGTGACCAGAGTGATTGATTGGTGACCACTCTATCTATCTATCTATCTATCTATCTATCTATCTATCTATCTATCTATCTATCTATCTATCTATCTATCTATCTATCTATCTATCTATCTATCTATCTATCTATCTATCTATCTATCTATCTATCTATCTAAACATAACTTGTCATTGATCATATTTCTGTGTAAGCTGTACAATAAAAATATGAGATAAAAAAAAGATAAAGGTATGGGATATTTCTTATAATAATAATAATTATTTTTTGATTGATTGGTGACCAGATTGATTGATTGATGACCACTCTATCTATCTATCTATCTATCTATCTATCTATCTATCTATCTATCTATCTATCTATCTATCTATCTATCTATCTATCTATCTATCTATCTATCTATCTATCTATCTATCTATCTATCAAATATATCTGCAAAAGCTGTTCGCTTCCATACTGCGGTGAGTGTGCTGCTGGGAATTGCTGCTGGGTGAACTAGATTGATTGATTGATTGATTGGTGACCAGAGTGATTGATTGGTGACCACGTTATCTATCTATCTATCTATCTATCTATCTATCTATCTATCTATCTATCTATCTATCTATCTATCTATCTATCTATCTATCTATCTATCTATCTATCTATCTATCTATCTATCTATCTATCTACACATAACTTGTCATTGGTCATGTTTCTGTGTAAGCTGTACAATATACATATGAGATAAAAAAAGATAAAGGTATGGGATATTTTTTTATAATAGTAATAATTATAATAATATTTTTTTTTTATAATAATAATCTCCCCCCCCCCCCCGACCCCACGCGCGTGTATATCAGGATGAGCCCCTGCGTACGTTCCTGCATGCTGTCTGTGTGTGTGTGTGTGTGTGTGTGTGTGTGTGTGTGTGTGTGTGTGGCAATCGTAATATCAGGACAGCGGGATCAATCATTGGGGACAATGTGACCCTAGGAGACAAGGGATGTCTGTTTAATGTGAGGACAACACAAGGGATAATGAAAATGTTTCAACGGTAACTCATGGCAAGTAGGATGGCAGCCCGACAAAATGGGGGGTGTTTTTAAAATCCACTCCCAAATGTCAACAGTCCACAACCGGGTCACCAGGTTCTTAGGCAGGGAAGCAACATGATATCTGAATCAGACAAAAAAAAATACTAATGATTTTTTTTATACATGAAAATCTGAAATTCACTGTGGGAAAGACTCATAATGAATAATAGTGATGATTCAGACATTGAGTTTGTTAATGAGAATACAGGTAAAAAGCTACAGTTTGACCCTGTTAGAGCTGCGGTTGCGTTACAACTATGCAGAAAGCTTAAAGTAGATTGCAGACAGCAGTATAGTATATTCACAGATGCTTGTGTATTAGGAGCTCCTTGCAAGAATGTGAAGATAGAAGGCGACGGGAATTGCTTCTTTAGAGCAGTCAGCGTCGCTGTGAGTGGCACTGGAGAGCATCACGGGACAATTAGAAAAGCTGTGGTGAATCACGTGCAAAGTAATGAAGCTGCATATGTCAGTATTTTGAGAAGGGGTTACCTATCGGTATCAGACTACATTATAAAATCTGGAATGAGCTCTCTAGGTAGGTGGGCGACAGAGGTGGAAATTCAGGCAACATCTGATTATTTGGGTGTCAGCATATACACATACTACACCAACCGTTGGCTTCAATACAGTTGTAACGGTTTACAGATCTCCAAACAGGGGATTTATTTGGAGAATCGTTGCAGCCATTATGAGACAGTTATTTGTGTCACAAGTCCTCAGAAGCAGTCTTGTCATGGCTACTGCAAGGTAGATGGAGGCGAGAACAGTGTTACAGCAGAAGCATCCAGGCGTCTGACCTCACATTCTGACTATCCTGATTCTGATTCTCCTTCTGAGATTGTTTCACTGTCACCAACATCAATTTGCTATGATTACACAATGTGTGCATATGATGACGAATACTGGGGAAAGGACAGTGATGAACATGAAGAGTTGTCCCACCATTCTGATGGACATCAACCTCCGGGGGATTTGGAGGACACCAGTGACCATGAAGCTGACTGGCACCAATATCCCGACGGTCCACCGAGATACCGCGAGTCCGACGATTGCCACAGTGACATTACAGACCTAGATGTCCATTCTGATGGACATCAACCTCCGGGGGATTTGGAGGACACCAGTGACCATGAAGCTGACTGGCACCAATATCCCGACGGTCCACCGAGACACCGCGAGTCCGACGATTGCCACAGTGACATTACAGACCTAGATGTCCATTCTGATGGACATCAACCTCCGGGGGATTTGGAGGACACCAGTGACCATGAAGCTGACTGGCACCAATATCCCGACGGTCCTCCGAGACACCGCGAGTCCGACGATTGTCACAGTGACATTACAGACCTAGATATCGAAGGACACTTTAGTGATGATGAAGCTCGAGAGAATAATCCTGTTGAAGAGTGTAATCGCCACTGCTTGCTATCAAAGAGATACGTAAAAGAGTACATTGTTGAAAATGAAGAGTGTTACACCCATGGTGATAGCCTTGAAACTGCAGGTGACTTGGAGGATAGCAGTGAAACCGATTCTGAGGATACCAGGCTTGTGAACCACTACGAGCTTTTCAACAATGAGATAGATCTCGCAGAGGGGGTTTGCGAAGACAAGGTTGAAGAGGAGGTTGTAGAAAATAAACTCTATTGGTCACTATTGAAGGAATCATGGGAATCATTTGTCAGTTGGCTGGGTGAGCGCTGGTGGGGCTCGGTGCCAGAAGAGTCAATCAGGACATTCATGGATACGTCTAAGAGACGTCGCGTTGGGGATATTGTAGTCTCAGCATACTTTGGTGACACACCCGGAGGAGTATGTTCTTTCACAGCGAAGACCGAGAATGGTGTACTGTCATTTCCTTTGCTTATCCGGCAAGGACGCTACATATGCAGTGATTTGGTAGAAGGGGATTTTTCGAGTCCGATCGAGATGCTGAGAAAGCTGGCCCGTGAAACCCTCACACACTTGCTACCCAGACCTACAACGATACCTTCCAATCCCGAATACTTTTCACTGACACATGTAGTGGAAGAGATATGCAGCGTTATAGAGTTGCTGAAAGGCGGATGGTGGGGAGCTTCCGAACCTCACCTCATAATACAATATCTACAAAAGAGGGGAAGACTCTACGCAGACCCAGCAGCAGTAATTCACTGTGTAGATGATGATAGTCTGGGATACCTGTTTGAGATTGTAAGTGCCAAGGGGCTGAGGTTGAAAGTGACATTTGATAAATCGGGCTTCATACTTGGATCGGGTGTACGTTTCTCAGAACTCACAAGTCTACTGTCACACATCTGTAGGGTTGATGGGGTACGCTTCATGACCAACTCTGCATTCTTGCGTGATGCAAGTGAACCGGAGCGTCCCATGCATGCAAGACATGTAAAGAGTATGTGAACTTGTAAGCGTTTATGCTTTAGGTACAGTGTTCAAGTACAAGTACAAGTGTTGACACCACTCAATAAAAATGTAAAGACTGGTGATGTGTTTCATATGTCGTTTTATTCACATACATTATACCATACATTACACCACAACATTGATTACTTTATGGTTGGCAGTCATAGTAGAAGCGATACCAGTCCTCAAAAGACATATCATCATTCATCATAAAACTCAACTGTGTCCTTCTGATCAACACATCATTGCTCAACTGTGTAGTATCGACTAGACTTGTCAGGTCTTCGCTATGCTCACATCTGTCCGCATGATACAAGCCATGGCTGACTTTGTTGTAAACGTCGGAAAGAGTTTGTCCGTAGATAATGGTGAAGGACAAACGCCCGTTGATTTCACCAATGTTTTCCGAAGGGCTCTCGATTAAGACTTTGATGTTGAGTGTTTTTTCATCTACAATGGCAAAGTTGTCAGCGTAGTCACTCATCGTGTGGTACAGTGATGCGATACATTTCATCACTGCATGCGGGATTACAATGTGCCCTCTGTGACTGCGTTTACGAAGAAAAGATTTGTAGTCTAAGCCTTGAACAGATTGGTGGGTGGCGAGCCTTTTAGTGTCTTGTTGTAACATGTCAAGGCTGTCCAAGGAGGCTGATCGTAAGAGAGCTACAATGTGTCCGAGAGCCTCGTAATCCTTGTCAGCACAGGGTTGTTGGGAAGGTATGCACACATAGCCGTCCACACATAGTGGGAAAGAGAACGAGGAAAGTCCACCGGTTCCGTTTGTAATGCAAGCTACGCCGACTTGTGAACACATGTCACAGGTGAATTTAAACTCCCCTCGGGTGCTGCCTTCGAGGACCTCGAAAGCTCCTCTTGCCCTGTCTGACACCCAAAGGCTGTTAGACATCATGAAGGCCAAGACATTGACAAGAGCCTGCCTGTTTTCTTCGTCGTACACATGTAGTGTGCGACTGAAAGGTATTGTCTCTGTGCCTGCTATCTTCACACGGGACCCACCGTTAATGTCAACCTGCCATTCCGAGGACAGCGTGCCCAGATCGTTTGTCAGTACCCGTTTGTTGTTGTTGTCCAGGACAGCGAACTTGACTGGTATTTTTTGAAAGGTTCCTTGCTTGTATGCAGTAAGGCTCATGGCGTCGATCATGAATAGAGTGCTGGAGTTTCCTGACGGAATGAGGCTTTGCAAGTTGATTTTGAAAACTGCAGGCTGATGGGCCTCGCTGGGCCTGGTGATGGTGTGGGAGAAAATGTAATCCTTCTGACTGAAAGACATCTTGAACCAGTGTAGCTCAGGTCACAAGTTAGTCTGCAGCGTTTGTGTGATGGGTAAAATGTAGGGAATTGTATATATATGCAGATTTGTTTCGTTTCTACCTAAGAAAAATGTAACCAAAGTTAGAATCAGGACAACCACCGTTTTTCCTTCACACACAGTCCTATCTTTCGCCTCTTGTGCTCGTTATAGACGTGCTGAATAAGCCTGTGACCTGGGACCTGATTGGCAAATAGGTCCCTGTAGAAGTTTTTACAGCCTGTACAATGATACTTCACCTCCCTGTTGTCAATGTTTCTACGCGGCCTTTTGCCAAGCTTCATCGGCATGGCTTTGAGCCATTTCTTCTCCTTGAAGGTCTTGATCCATGCTTGCATGAGGGTCTCGTCAGCACAAGAGTAGGGCATGATACAAAGGACAGACTCGGGATACATAATAGCGGGTGAGCTGCATGCTGCAGGAGTGTGTATCTGTAACATGAGGATGGTCTGATACAAAAGTCCAGCCAGGTCAACTAGAGTCCTCTCACACAGTCCGCTTCTTGCTATACAAAGCCTACCAGTGGAGGAGGTGATACCCGCGTCTGCCAACATGACAGTGGGCACTGAAAGCGTAATGTTGGTCTCTGAGCAGGGTGGGAGCGCTACATCATCTTGAATTGACACTGTACCTTCTGTTATCGCCTCGCTAAGCCTCTTACCGAGCAAGATACTCAGATTTCTGTAGACATCAAGCGGTTCTAGTGACATGTCTTCAGTGATTACCTTGATACAGGTCTGTAGTTTCTCACCCGCTAGACGAGTCACATTCTCCCTGTTTGTCTTTAGGATATTCAACTCCTGGGTCCCGCTAGCAGGGATCATGTGTTCAGGGCAGTTGTTCATAATCGAGTTGAATGCCATGGTTGCCCTTTGCAACCTTTGTCTGATTGAGGTGATGGTGGTGAGCAGGTGCTGCTTGCAGTCATCCAGGTTACAGGGCCCCAGAGCATTGCTGTACATGTAGCGAGGTAGACAGTAGTCAATGATGCAGTGAGCCACCAGTTTCCCAGATCGATTGACCAAGTCACTGTCTACCCGGTGAGCTATCAGGACCCTAGAGTTGGAAAAGCATTTGTTGAAAGGCTGGTAGGGGTGAGGGATGAGCTCCGTTACAGTGTCTCCGGGTTGGGGGTTGGTTACTCCTTGCTGTTTGTCACAACTGTCTGAGCCGCCGTCACTGTTGATGTCGACAGATCCACAGTCATGTTCATTCTTTGTATCTCTGTGGGAGTCATTGCGACATTTGGAGCGGTCGACCTCGCAAATGAGCGAGCCTCCAAACATGACCGTGATGCACCCTGTGTTTGCCCGGAGGTTTAAAGGATATCTGTAAAAAGTGGCTTCACAGGGGTTGCACTTGTGAAACTCATGGCACTCAACGGGCTTAACAGAGAGTCCTGTAATGTCCTGAAGCCACGTCTTTACAATTTCTACGTAGGTGGTTTTCACACTGGAGTTGCTCACTTTCAATCTGTCCAGCGTTTGCTGACTGAAGTGCTTGTTTTTTGATGATTTGATGAGACTGCTCCAAGGGAAGAACCCTGCTGCCATCTTGGAAGCGATCATTTCAGACCCTTTGCAGGTGAGCAGGTCTCTCAGTATCGCTTCAGAGTGAGAGAACATGTGGTTCATGCAGTATTTCCCTTCCTTGTAGAGTGTTCTCACCGTGAGAGTATCTTTTGACCCAGACTCGCATCCCTGCATCGGGATGAGTGTTGTGGACACCGCTGAAAAACCAGAGTCCAGCTGCAACACCGTAACATTGTCCACTCTGTGCGAGATGAGAAAAGCGCTAGCTCGATCCACTTCCAACCACCTGCCAAGGCTGTCAACGAGGGGCTGGTGAGCCAGATACAAGATTACATCTCCAGATTTGAGCTGATGCCACGGAGACGTAGAAAAGCATGAGATTCCGTCCCTCTCCAGCTTGATACAGTCTCCCCTCAGGACGCATGCTATGAAGGTGTCAGTAACAGCTGAATCACAGGGCGAGCGCATACTCTTGAAGGCTGACAGCCCCCTGACCTTCACGGAGACCGAAGACAGGCGGCCTTGATCATCGAGGGTGTGAGTGAGAGCCACGTAGGTCTTCTTAGCTATGTGGCAGTAAACAGAGCAACTGTTTTCATATTCTAGCTTCACTCTCCTGTCTCTGACAAAGGGCCCGGTCACGTCGACCAATTCTTTAGACTCAGGGACACTGGCAACATAGACCGGGTAGCCTTCCTTGGTGAACGTTCCCCGCGGGTCTCTGACTACATGTTGGGCCGTGTTGCCTCTGCCTATCACATACATCCTCTTGAGAGTGTCCTCCACCAAGGCTGTGTGCACATAGTTGAGAAATGCAGACACCTGCTCACCGGCCTGCTCAAACTTGTCACTTATAGCAGCACGGGCTCTACGGCCAAAGTCCCTGAGGAGCTCATCTGTGTCCCGGCCGGCTCCGTGGCTACCTCTTTCGAGATACTGGACATTGGACACGTTGCTTTCGGGTACAACATCATCGGGTCCGTAGCCAACAGAGACCATGACGCTGTCAGTGTCTCCATAGATGACAGGGCAGCGGTGCTGGTAGAAGTTTGAAACACAGCTGTTTACCACAGAAATCTGATGTCTACCGTGGCCAGATATGAGAGGTCCGCAGGGGTGAGGAGCTGTTCCATAGAAGGAGTTGGCCAACACTTTACACTCTGCCTCCTGCATCTTGTAGTACACTCGCTCGGCTTTGCTGATGTCAAGGTTCATCAATTTCCTTTTGAATTCAGCTCTTTGGTTCAGATAGTACTCTACGGAAGAAGCGAATATAGCCGGGGCACGAACAAATGTACCCCGGTCGCGGTCGTACTTGAGGATGAGCGAGGCGTACTGGAATCCTTCAGCTTCCCAGCTGTAACACACCCAGCCAGATAGGTCGTGGGGGAATTTGGAGGGAGGCCAGGGGATGGTGGTTTCGGGAGAGATGTTGAGAGCGCACATGATGGAGGGATACATACTTGAGAAGTCAAATGAAAGCTCCAGTCCCATACCGGGTCCAGAGTAGTGTAGCCCAGTAAGAGGATCACATACAGCCCCTCCTTTCCACTTGTCACTCTCTCCGTTGTCACAGTCGAGCTGTGGATCCCATCGCAATCGACTCTTCAGTTTCATACCCACGGGTCCGGCCTTGACTCTGTGAGTGTCCAGTGTAAGTTTCATCTGAGGGATTTGAACCGAGTGAATGCTCTGCACAAAGCCGCCAAAGGTATCCCCTCTTCCGTGCACCACTACATCTATGTTGAGAGTGGTCCTACATCTATGGAACAGAGCTGAGACGGGGTTGAGAACTTTAGCCAACCTCGCACACAGCTGTGAGTCGACCAAGTTGTAGACGAGCACGGCGAAAAGACTCTTACCCCCCATTCTAATCATCTCATCCATCTTAGAGTAGCCCACATCTGCCACCTTGCAAAGCTTTCTAGCATCTTTCGGAGGTTTTGTGTGCAGCTCCCTGGCTTTGGCAATGACGAATGGCGCTACGTCGTTCAACTTCATGCTGGTGCACGCAAACTTGACCTCTCGTGTCCCTGTCATTCTGTACAAATCTATGATGTTCATGCCACAGCTGTTCATCTTGAAGTGGCCCAGCTTGGCTTTCTCTTTGTTGAATTTTTCAATGTGTTCAGATATCTGTTGAAGCTTGTAGTCAGTCAAAGATCCGTTCTGTAACAGGGAGCCTATACTCGTGAGCATCTTCTTGTACATTTCCAAGTAACGTACGTTTTCAAACTGCAAGAATGGTGCAGTGTCCTTTGCGAGGGCCGTGTTCACAAAGAGGCCATGCCAGGCTTGCAATATCAAGGAACATCGCCTTCCGGTGGCCTGGTCGAGAGCTTTAGCGTAGTTTGATTCCGCGTAGAAATGCACTCGCTGCTCGATCACTCTCACATCAAATTCTGCGTTGTAGACGTAGAGTAGTTCTATCCCATGCTGATACAGAAGTTGGATCATTTTCTCCAGGACTGCCAGTTCACCATTGCATGGATAAACTACAATCCTTTTGACATCGTCTATACCGGCACACTTGGCAAGTTCATGGTCAGCCTCTGGGTAAATGTTCTGTGACACCTTACGTTTGTTATAGATAACTATCAACGTCTTCCTGTGGTGCTCTGGCGAGGTCTTGGGGATATAGGAGTTGAGCATAACAAGAGACACGCAAGTGATCTCATGCTGCTGACCTGGCATGTCTGGTGCCACACTGGGGATCAACACGCGCCTACTGTGTTTTGACAATTGCACTCTGCCAGTGTCTACAATGTGAACCAGCTTCTTTCTGTATTCCATCATTTCTGCAACCACACGCTCGGTGCAGTAGGGAAACCTGTAAGCAAAGGACTCGCACCGTAGGGAGGCATCCCTGTACGCTTGGTCAAACACAGTCTCGATATCCAGACACGCCGCCTTGTAGAAATAGGGCATGTGTTTACTGTCAAACAATTTGGCCTCAACTTCAGATCTGTCATGATCGTAGATGAGATCGGAGGCTGCTACGATCGCCTGGTTCAGCTTCTCAGCAGGTATGAAATACACCCTACCAAACATAACACCAGAGCATAGGGCAGGCGTGTTACCATCTCGAGTAACGTAGTAGCCCGCATTGGGACAGAAGTCTCCGAAAGTCAACGCGCCCCTCACGCTTTCCATGTACTTTTTGGCCAAGGATATACTTTTGAGTGGGAAAACCTGCGCATTTACTTCTCGCTTAATGTCATCGTGGACGACGTCAATGTACACCGGCTTAGCAGAAAAGTACTTGGACCACTTTTTCTCTACCAGATCCCAGGTTTCTTCCTCCCCGTCCTGTTCGTGAATCAAGTCTAGGTCATAGCCAACAACAGGAGCTAAACCAGTAACTTTGACGTTCACAGTGGTGTAGATGTGGCCTATATGCGGTTGGGCGTGCACCACCATTCCTCTGCATAGGAGCGCCTCATCCTGCCTGTGAAACATGACAGATTTGATCATCACCCCGACCAGGTTAGGTTCGAGCTCAGGAATGACGGCTCTGCACTCAGGGTAGATGTCAGGAAAAAGGTCCCCGAAGGGCACCGCTTTGTTCATGACTCAGGATCTCAGGAGACCTATCATTGGAACAGTTAAGCTCAGTGATCACTGACCTCAAGACCACTTGTCTTTTTGTTTTTGTTTTCCAACCTGTATTTATTGAGAGCCTAACATCTCCCCAATCTTGAAAAAAAAAAAGAAAGGTCATAGCTGACATACCACAACAGAGGTGTGGCTTATCTCAGTCAACTGGAAGAGGATCATAAGACACACAGCTGAAGGAGGAGGCACATCCAGCCACAAACACACTGTCTAACCACCTGTGAAATCGTATAGTATAGTAGTCCCAACCCTACACTGAGCACAAATCTCCAGATGGTAGTAGTGCTGAACGTGTGTAGACTGCAGATCAGCCTAACTGTGCAACAATGGCAGCTGCTAAGAAAGCTGTGAGTGTCACCACCTTAAGTAACGATGTACTGCCACACAGAGAGGAGAATACAGCCGTGGTGCAAAGTGTCACAGTGCCTCCAAACAGGGCAGCATTGTTTGTTGCGGTTGACAACGACATATTCCAAGACAAGGCGTCTGAGTTGTCCTTCCGTGCGTTGTCACCAGAAAACAAAGCAACCTTTCAATTCCTCTTATATCTGACATATTGCTGCAAAGGGGAGTTGCTGCAAGTTACTCTGGAGAACCCTGACTTTCGCAGCATGTCACCTCCCATCAGAGAGGACTTCGCCCACGGGCGCTTATTCTGCTTTGTGTTGAACATGAACACCGGGGAGTGCTGTGAAACAGACGTGCAGTCTTCTAGAGGACAGGACTCATGTAATGTCGACGACTACGTTTCCGGCAGCCAACTGTTAAGTCTCATGGATATGAGTGTCGACATGGACGTGTTCAGACACGATGACGACAACGATAATCGGTCCTCCTCCGAGCCAACAGTAGCCAACAAAGTACTGGATGAGGCGTTCAAAGCATTCATGCGACTACAATTGGTTAGGAAAAGGGCGTCCTCGCTGAACAACGCAATGATACTCATGCGAGACAACGGGGGGGAGCTCGGTGCCATCGCGGACTGGGTGGATATCCAGACTGACACACTGCTTGCTGACAAAGTGGACAAGAAGAAGGTAAAGGAACTACAGGGTTCCATGTACACACCAGCATCTCAGTCGGGGAGACAGGTGATCGGTTTACCCGACTCTATAAGGGATCTGAATCTCAAGGTTCTGCAGAATTCTATCGGTAGGATGACGGACACTACCAGCAAAGGAGCAGGGAAACGGTTGTTCCTTTCACTCATGTCACAACTCACAATGACTCAGTGGCTAAGACATAAAGTTGTAGAAGCGGGATATAACGCCAACATCACAGAGGACAGGAAATTTGTCAAAAGGCTGAAAAGCTTCACCAGTGACCTGAGTGATACCTCGAGAAGTGACGAGGTTAGAACTGGAGGACTGTTGGTATTCAGGTACTCTCTGGAGAAACTCATCGATAGTGAAAACCCTGACTTGTTTGTTAAGTCACTGATCCACAGGCACGTGCCCATCATGAAGGTCCAATTGGACAAGGTGCTTTGTGACATAAAGAGCAAGCGAAGGACACGACAGCTCGCCTGTTTATTGAACAGTGGACAGTGTCAATGCAGGCAAACTCACAACAAGGACGGAAGCAGTGTGTGCTGTGGAGAATGTCAGATCGCCTACTCGTGTTTTTACAACATATCTGACCGACACCCCTTCGAAGTGAGCAAAGACGACCACAGCTATTACTTTGCGCGTCTATATCCTCATCTGGGTAAATTGGAGCGTCTCAGCAAAGAAATGAAACTGAAGTACGCGGGACCCAGGCAGTTTGAGAGCATAGCTGATATGGTCTTCAATATCCTGGTCAAACGCCCGATCGGCGAGAAGGGCTCACTGTACGAAGGTGCGAGTGACGTGATAGACAACAGAATGAGGAACATGAGTCTGTCTCTTGGTCACAGCCTCCCTGAGATCCACGAGTCGTTTTATCTCAAGCCGGATAATCTCGCCGACTGCACGGAAGACTGCACTGCACTGAATCCTGTTAAAGTGTACGACCGCACAATGGTACGGTACTTGTTCTGTGACACTCTGCAAGTGGGTAGGTTGTTCCAGGCATCTACAACGTTCAACTACATTATCACCAACACGGCTCCCAGGTACACAATAGAACGGGTTATGCTGTTCAACGTCACAGGCCCTGGAGAAGGTAAGAGCTACGCGAATAACGTGCTCAACTATCAATTTAGGAAAGTGAGAGGTTGCATAGAGACACTGACGTCTTTCACCCCGCAAGCCTTCAAGTACAAGCAAAGTCGTGACTCGTGTGTGGTCATAATCGATGACGCGCACATCACCCATGAGAAGAGCGTCAGGGCTGTCGATAGGGAATCCAATGTGATTCCCAATACGTTCAAGAACCTCCTGGACACCAGTGTACTCGAGAGTGATGTTGTGACCAGGGACTTGAACAGCGGCAAGGTTGACACCATCAAGTACCAAGCTGTACACAACTGTGGCTTCGTGTGGAACACCAACACTATGGGATTTGTGAGTGAGGCATGGGGCGATCGGTGTGTGGTCATGGAATCGGAATTCCCCGAACGTGTGACCCGCACACGTAGTACCAAGCAGATACAGGACACAGTGGAGAAATACAAGATGGACCGTATAGCTACGGTGTGCCTGTACAGGCAGAACTTGATTCAGGCGGCTACAATGATCGCCGAGTCTGACGTTATGCAGTTCGGTGCGAGGTACGACACTGCCAGGGATACCTGCGTGGCTGCGCTGCATGCTAGCCATATCGTGTGCACAGGAGCACTCAGTCGCAGGGTTTCGTTCTGCATAAACCAGCTGGTGTATGCTGAAGCCATGAAATTGGCATGTCATTTTGTGTTTGACCTTTGGATCCCTCCGTGGACCGAGTCCCCAAACCGTAGAGATTACCCCGACCTGAGGGGTTACATGAAGCGGATGAACAAGAACAGACTGGAAGCTTTGAACAAGCTATCTTTTGGACAGATCTGTCTGGAGACAAATGCAGTCTATAAGCTTTGCACAGCAGCCTGTCTGCCAGACATTTGTCCCCGGGTGGTCGACATTCAAGGTCGCTTTGCTTGCAAAGTGCTCGGCTACATCTTCAATCAGATCCACAAGCAGAACCTGAAGACTAGTATAAAAAATGGACATTTGTGTATTTCTGGTATAGATGCTATGTTTTTCTCTGAGAAAGAGATCCATGGTGGTAACAATGTGGCACATGAGATGCTGCGGCTGTGCTCAACGTGCAAGGTCCCCGCTCGAGAGAGCAATACCTCTTGGATGCAGACCTACATGTTGTGTAGCTACAGACTTGCCACAAATCAGAGCACTCAGCATGTCAGGAGAGGCAACGCGAATCCTAACAAGAAAGTGGCATCTATCACAGTCCCGCTGGAGGCGGTGTACGACATGCTTGCCCTCTACGCACCGAGTTCCCACTCTGGTTTTTGGGATCAGTTGGGAGAAGCAATGGTCGCAGCTTACGAGAACGGAGACGTGGAACACGGCAACGCTTTCGGGCAGTGTTTGAATGACAACGATGATGAACAGCCGCAGAGATTGACATTTGCCTTGGACTTCAACGAAGACCCACTGCGCTCGATGATATTGGAAGCGACAGCAGGCATCGAACCCCTCAAAGAACTCACGTTCAATAAGTGTATGTTGGGAGGGGAGACTTTTCAGTGCTCTGCTCCTTTATATTACGGGGGTGTTATCGCAAGGGCTATGTGTCAGAGTGCACCTGAGACGGCATATGAGGAAAGCCACTTGAGAGAATCTAGACGAGGCCCAAAAGGTAGCTTCCATGGTCCCAGACTGAGCGTCTACTCACTCAAATACTCGGGTGTACCTGTGAAAAACCTCAGCTCATTTTGCACCACACGGACCGTCTATCACCAGGAGAAAATACATTTGACAGCTAGCTGTGATGATCGCAGTCACCTAGCGGAGCTAGAGCAGGATTGGGAGTGGAAGGATGCTGCCGAGGTGTTCAACAAGGTTCACGGCGCTGATGTGTTCTCTGTGGACATGTTGAAACGGGACTATGCTGCAACCATGATGGTTGTGAAGGGAGAGCTGATGACGGACAGTCCCAGACGGTCAAAGGAACTCAAAGCTATGGTAAAGGCTCTAAGTGTGTCAAACGGATGTGCAGCGCTCGCTGTGAGGACGGGAATGTCAGCTGAAACTGAAATGTCACCTCAACAGGAGTCGCCTGTGAGGAGTAGCAGCAAACAACTTAAACGGACTAGTTCTATAGACTGGAACAACGTGGTGGTGATGAAGAAGAGAATGTGACAAGACATATTATGGTTCGCGAGTAGTAGACTAAGGGTAATGATCGTGTTGTTGTAATTTTTACTTTGACTGTGACACTGATTGACTAAAAAGGAAGTCATGTGTTTTGTTGGTGT